>NC_091475.1:177843433-178143433 GCF_036971445.1 Narcine bancroftii
GTTCCAGTCGGTGACCAATATTCAAAAAGAGAAAAATCCCCCCAAAACCCCGGTCAGTCAGTCAAGTCAATCAATTTGAAAACATAGTCCACAGAATTCAATCCCAAAGCTCAATGTCCAAATTCAGTTCCCCCAAATGAATAACAAAAGGTTATTGAATGTTGGAGAGAGAGAAAAATGACTGATGTTGAGTTGCCGTAAGCTTACGAATCCTTTTTCAAGGCCTCCTTAGATGATGTCCATTGGTCTCAAATTGTGGTTTTTAACCTTTTATTAACTTCTGAGGCATCTGCCTTTCACACAACTCTCCTGGTTGGTCTCCACCGCTCCAACTGCTGGAGTTCTGCTGCTCCAACTTCCATTCTCAATGTTTGTATATCTGTCTGCACAGCTCGACCCAGCTGCACCACAAGTCACACAAAGTTCCCAACAGAATTCCATCCTTTATGTTAACAGTCCACAGACCAAAAGGTCAGTTCATGGTCCATAACAGGCAGGAGTGTGATTTGTTCATGGTGTAGAGACAGTAATTAGCTTCATCAGCAACAATGGTTAGTTGCAGTACAGAAGAGGAGGAAAATCTCGAGATATAGTGTGAGAGTAGCAATCAGAATCTGAATGTGGACAAGACAAAGGAGATGATCATGGACATCAGGAGGACCAGGAACAACCACCCTCCACTACAGATCAATAACTCAATAATGGAAAGTAGAGAGCACCAAATGGAGTCCATTTAACAGGTGACCTATAGTTGGCACACATCTCCTCACTTATCAGGCAAGCACAACAGCGAGTTTACTTCCTGAGAAGATTGAAGCCAGAAAGGCTACCAGCCACCTTCATGTCAACCTTCTACAGGAGCTCTGTCAAGAGCATCCTGGCCGGCTGCATTGCAGTGAGGTATGGTTGCTGTAGAAAATTGGATTAATGGTCTCCATAGAACCATAAGAGTGGCAGAGAGGATCACTGGGATCTCCCTCTCCCCCATCAACATGATCCACCTGAATCATTGTCTGAAGAGGGTGCACAAAACCTACCATCCTGCGAACAGCATCTTTCAGCTACTGCTGTTTGATGTATCACAGCCAGCATCAGTAGGTTGAGAAACAGCCTGTAAGAATGCTGAACAACCAAAGGAACTCCTAACACTAACCACATGAGACTCGAATATTTATGAAACAATGCTTATTTATTTATTTTTATAAATCTACATTTGTCCTGCATATGTATGGTTTGTCATATGTCCTTTTGTGCATCTGCATGTTTTGCATCAAGGACCAAAGAATGTATTTCATTGAGTTATGTACACACATATATATGTGCAATTGGATGATAATAAAGTTAAACCTGTACTGAGATAGTGAACTTTATCTAAGTGGACAAGATGGGCCAAAGGGTCTGTTTCAGAGTTTCTATCTTGTAAAATTCTACTGTTTGAGGAATTCTGCACCATCTTTAGAGAAAACAGCAACATCAGGGCATTTTTGAAAATGGTTCATGAAATTATATCCCTTCAGAAACTAATGTCTTTGAGAGAACAGGTCCAAAACTGTGCTGGAGAAATTCAGCAGGACCTGCAGCATCCATAGAAAGTTATAGGCAGTGGACGTTTCGGGCTGGAACCCTTAATCAGGTAGACCTCAAGGGGGTAAACAAAAAGTCTGTAGATGCTGGGGGACTAGTACAATACAGAAAAGTGCTGGAGAATATCAGCAGGTCAAACAACATCCATGGAAACCAATTGCATTCCTTCTTCAGGTTTGCCGAAAATCAAGCAATCGTCAATCTGCGATCAGTCTCTCTGATACCACGAACACATGATGCCATAATTAGCCCCTGCAGATTCACAGATGAAGCATTGCTTCACTTAGGACTGTTTGGGACCCTGGATGGTAGAGAAGGAGGAAGTGGAGATGTAAGTGCAGCTTTATTATCAACTGTGTCATGGACTTCTACCCTGTCAATTCATTTGGTCCATATCTGATAATTCTCCCCTTTCTTGATCTGTCTCCATTTGGGAAATAGGCAGCTTATATAGATCCACCAACTTCTACAGTTAGCTTGACTATATTTCCCACCCTGTCTCTTTTAAGGATTTATTCCTTTCTCTCAATTCCACTGACTCTGCTACATATATTCCCAGGATGAGCCTTTCCATTCCAGAATATCTGAGAAGCCCTCCTTCTTCTAAAAACATGGCTTTCCCTCTATTGCATCAATGCAGCCCTCACCTGCATCTCCTCTATTTCTCACACATCTTCCTGACTCCTTCACCCCTCTCCACCTCCTCTACAAAGACAGGGCTCTACATCCTCACCTACCAACATATCCTGAATCCAACACATCAATGGCCACAATTTCTGCCACATACAAATGACTCCACCAGACACATCTTTCCCTCCTCTCTCTGCTTTCCATAGGTATTGCTCTCTCCTCAACCCCCTTGTTCACTCATCCATTCCCACCAATCGCCACCCCCAATACCTACTCCTGTGACTGCAAGAAGTGCTATACTCACACCTATTCCTCCCCCCTCACCGCCACTCAGGGCCCCAAAACATTCCTTCCAAGGGAAAATTTAATTCTGTCCACTGCAGCAGCAAGGAGCTCCTAGTGGCCAGCCACACTGACATGTCTGTTCATGGCTTCATATACTGCCAGGTTGAGACTGCAAGCAAATCGGAGGAACAAATGCAGCAGCCTCCATCCAGGTGACATCAATATCAATATTTCCAGTAACTCCTCTCCCTGTTCTCAGTTTCCTCCATTCCCCACTCCCTTCTCTTCCTTTATCCTATTCGAGAGTATCTTTCTCAGCGCTCTCATCTCTCAGCCTCTTCCTATTCTTTCCCCTCCAACCTATATCCACCCATCCCCTGCCAACCTGTGCCCCTCTCCCCACCACCCTATTCAGGAATCTGCCTGAATTTCTGCATTCATGAGAAAAGGGTCAGGTCCAAAATGTCAACTGCTTATTGCTTTCCATGTACATGACAAGACGTCCAGCAGTTCTGTTTTTTGCACTACACCCCTGCATCTGCACATCTCCTGTTTACCTCCAATTTTGTAATTTCATGAATTATTTTGAAAAAAGTTTTTTGTTATCTATGAAGAACAGATGCGTAACATTGACTTGTATAGTTTTAAAGTATAGGAAGTATTAACTTATTTTTAAGTGCTGTATTCAAATCAAATAATTTGAAAATAAAATTCCATAGCTTTGTACAAAATGACGAATTCCTTTTCGGTCAAGATAATGACTCATTAAACTCAAGTTATTAGAAGAATTTGATTATCTCAAACTCAAGTTTCTTCGATTCTAATGACAGAGAAAGCAGGAGCAATTTAATTAATTCAAACCGAATGATTCTGTTAGTTAAATAATTGGAAGGCCCCAGAATCTAAATATGCCAAGATAATTCAAACAAAATGAATAATTTATCCTGCCTCTTGCCGAGAAATTGCAAAATACTCAAAGCCCTTTTGAAACAACAACTAGAAGCTTGCATCACAAGAGGCAATTTAAATACCGTATATTTCGGCGTACAAGTTGACTGACGGATAGGTCGACCTTCCCTTTTTTGCCTCATTTTAATGGTTTTATGGTATATCCGGCATACAAGTCGACCCCCATGTTTTGGGCTGTCCAGGCCTCTCAGGGGCAACCCAAAAATTTTTTTAAAAACACCCCAATTGCAAGTAACAAAGCTGTAAATTAAGTTTTAAAAAAAACCTCGGCCTCCCGGGCAGGAGCAGCGACAGCCCACGAAGCTGGAGTAGCAACATTGTACTCCCAGAGGGAGCAGAAACCTCGACCTATCAGGCAGGGGTGGCAACATCAGGGTCCCAGATAGGAGCAGTTAAGGCGGTGCCCAGTGACAGGGAGGTGCTTCCAACATTGACATGTGCCAAATCAACATCAATCTGTTTTTTTTTCCCCAGTGAATTCAAGGTCTCAAAAATATGTAGTGTATGTTGACCCCCATTTTTGAGTGATTTTTGAGGGTTTACAGCTTGGCACATGTCAAAATATACTGTAGATCCTGTTCATAATTGTTAGTAAACCATAGAATGCTACAGAACAGAAAATAGGCCATTCGGCCCCTTCTAGTCTATACCAACCATTGTTCGTCTAGTCACAATAACCTTATCCCATTCCATAACCCTCCAGACCTCTCTCATCCATGTATCTATCCAATTTATTCTTAAAACCCAAGATCAAGTCTGCACCCACCACATCAGATGGCACCTCATTCCACATTCCCATCACTCTCTGAATTCCCCTAAACCTTTCACCCTAAAGCCATGTCCTCTCATATTTATCTCAGTGGAGCTTACTCACATTTACTGTGTATAACCCTCATAATTTTGTAAATTTCCCTTTATTCTTCTTCGTTCCAAGGAATAGTCCTAACCTGTTTAATCTTTCACTGTAATTCAACTCCTGAAGACCTGGCAACATCCTAGTCAATCTTCCCTGCACTCAATCTTCCTGTAGCTAAGCAACCAGAACTGCACTCAATATTCCAAATTTGGCCTCACCAATGTCTTATACAACTTTAATATCCCAACTCCTATATTCAATACTTTGAATAATAAAGGCCAAGATGCCAAAAACTTTCTTTACAACCCTGTCCACCTGCAATGCCACCTTTAGTGAACAATGTACTTGTATCCCCAGGTCTCTTTGCTCCTCCACACTCCTCAGTGCTCTACATTTACAGTGCAAGTTCTTCCATGATTTGCTCTTCCAAAATGCAATACCTCGCACTTGTCTTTATTAAAAGCCATCATCCATTTACTGGCCCATTCTCCCAGTTGGTCCAGATCCCTCTGCAAGCTTTGAAAATATTCCTCACTGTCCACAACACCTCCTATCTTTCCGTGATCAGCAAACTTGCTGATTCAATTTATATTATCATCCAGATCATTGATTATAGACCACAAACAACAATGGTCCCTGAGGCACACCACAGGCCTCCAGTATGAGACACAATCATCCACTACTACTCTGTTCTCTTCCACACAGCCAATTTCAAATGCAGTTTACAACCACTCTATGGATACCTCGTGCCTTCTGAACTAACCTCCCTTGTGGGGCCTTGTCAAAGGCCTTACTACAGTCCACAAAGTTTTAAGAGGAAGCGTTGAGATGATGGAAGGATTCAGTGAATAACCCAGCATTGTTTAATTACACCAAATGTGTAGTTTGGTAATGAAAAGTAGTTTGCTTGTGAGCAGATGAGTTATTTAGTGCAGATTTACATTCTCCCAACATGTATAGTAAATGCTCATTTAATCTTGTTTTTTTCATTTAAAGGACACGGCAGCAAGGCAGTGAAGTTACTGACCTAGTATCTAGAGTAGCCGTTATCATTGGGGGCCACAACATATTTAAGGGGGGGGGGAAAACACAGACTGAAATCATAAATGAATTTTTAATGTTTTTATAGGACAGAAGTGCTTCACAGGGAAGGGGGTGCATAAACTTTGAGCAGAGTCCTAAGTGGGCCACAGCCAAAATAAGGTTGATTGAGAGCCCTGACCCTTCTGCTCTATAGACACATTTACATCCTGCCATAGCAGTTGGGGAATTTGCATTCAAATAAACAAATCTGGAATTTAAAAAATCTCAGTATGCGTGACCTCAGAACTTCTAAATTGGAATAATATATTTGGTTCACTGATGTCCTTTGGAAAAAGAATCTACTGCCTAGTCTGGCCCCTCACGAGACCCCACGTCCACCTAATGTACCCATCTTTTTAAACAGCAAGTATTGTCTACATCCTATCAATGAAAACAAAATGATTCTTTAAAGTTTATTTATGTATTCTGAGAAATTCCACACATACACATAACCAATTTGCTGGAAGGAAATCCCTGACATTGTTAACCAGCTGGGTAACACCTGGAACATTTTTGGAGAGGCATTCAAATGTGAGCCATTAATAAAGTGGTTTTTTTTTAAAAGGCAGAGAAGAAAAAAAAGTGGGACATCGTTTTTTTTAATAAGTTCTTAAACCAAACTGAACTTTTGCTTCAATTGCTAACAGAATTTTCTCTGAGAATCAATTTCAATTGCAAAAACATCTTCCACTTGAAAGAATAATTTAATTGACTGTTAAATGTTTCCAGTTATTACAAAATTAATGTTTACATACTAAATTAGTCTGTTAATAATAACAGAAATTTCAGGTCAGAGATTGCATTATAAAATCTAGATTTAAAATCTGACTGTAAATAGTGTCCTGGCAAGTATTTTTGGCATAAAATACTATGATCGCAATTCAAATAATTGGGCTACAATTAGATCTTCTTGCTACAAATGTTTTACTTCAAAATGGGACAAATTACATTGTGCATTCATATCTAATAAGATCTTCCTGTACAACATTGCATCACCTACAGACTCCACTTTGTTTACAAAACAAGCCCAATCAATTAGCTTTGTGGCAAATGATGTGTGAAAAAGTACATGCAATAGATAATATTTAAACATTTTGAAATACCATAAGTTTGAAGACTGCCATACAACTAAGCAATACTAAATTTAAGCAATACTAAATTTAACCAACAAGCACTTGTGAATGCTGTAAACTTTTAACAAGTGCCATTCCAGGTGTCTTAACCCCCAGTGAAAAATATTTATGAAATACATTCCCATCCTACTCATCTCAGCAAAGACGTATCAAAATTTTGTTCTTTTTGACAACTGTGACAAACTACAAATATTATAGTTGAGATCGTTTATTCTAACAGGGTTTTTTTTAAAAAAAACAGGACTAAGTATTATCTTGTGCAATAAAATGTAACTAGATAACTAGATAGTGCAGAGAAGGTTCACGAGAATGTTGACAGGATTTCAAGGTTTGAGTTACAGGGAAAGGTTGTGCAGACTAGGGCTTTTTTCTCTGGAGCGTAGAAGATTGAGGGGGGACTTGATAGAGGTGTTTAAGATTTTAAAAGGGACAGAGTAAATGTGGATAGGCTTTTTCAATTAAGAGTGGGGGAGATTCAAACTAGAGGGCATGGTTTAAGATTGAAGGGGGAAAATTATAAGGGTTACATGAGGGGAAATTTCTTTACGCAAAGGGTGGTAGGGATGTGGAATGAGCTTCTGGCAGACGTGGTTGAGATGGGATCATTGGTTACATTTAAGGAAAGACTGAATAGTTACATGGAGAGGAGAGGACTGGAGGGGTATGGACCGGGTGCTGGTCAGTGGGACTAGAAGGGTGGGGATTTGTTACGGCATGGACTAGTAGGGTCGAACTGCCCTGTTCTGTGCTGTAAGTGGTTATATGGTTATATAACACATTTTAAGAAAAATCTCCATCATTTGAAAAGAGAAATAAAATTCAAGCAGTCCTTAGACCAGTAAATTATATATTTTTTTTTATTTATGTAAGACAAAACATAATTAAACAACAGTCTGTCTTGTAACCCCTTAAATACACCTAAAAATCAGTATCAAAAGTGCAACAATTTATAATTTAGAGTAATTTTTCAATATATATATACTGTATATATACATACAATATTATGCTATCAAAGAACATACATTTTTTCTGTAGAAATTTCTGATGCAATATACAAAATATTCAGCTGTGTCCCAAAGAACTTCTTGACAAAGACACAAATCAATTCCATTATTTACTAGTTACATTTTTCCCCTGATTTCTGATGGCTAAAATGCAATTTTGTAGTACTTTATCAAACTATGCACCATCTGACTACAATACAATAGCCAAATCAATTTCTAATCATGAAAATCCACACCCAATACATTGTTTCACAAAGCCCGAACACACACAGGAACAAATGCATAATGCTGCAATATTCAAAACGTTTCTCATTCTACCAATGATTTGGATCATCTTTTATTTAATTGTAGCATTCTCTTTTAAAAAAAAACTATAGAGTGAGTATTAAATGTACAATCCTTCCAAAGAAAAAAGTAGGGAGGCAGAGGAAGCAAAAGTGTGTTCAACAGAATATACATAGCTTCCCTATTCCTGAATCCCAAAAGGTGTTTTAATGCAGGGATAGAAGGGCATTAACTGAAGTACTTTTTGGTCCAACAGGCTTTAAGGACAATTTTTTTAAATTGAAAAAAAAATCTACCTTTTGAACTTAAACAGCTACATGACCTACTTAGAAGCCAATCAGACTGAACTCCTGTTGCCCACAACTTGCCACAATAATATAATACTATATAGCTCTGATGAAATCTATACATAAATGCCAAAGATGAAATGGCATCATTTGTTAAGACCACAGTATTTCCTGAGGCAACACATCAAAAAGCATTATTCTACGAGCTACAGAATGTTTTCTGATGAATAGTTTTTATTTTTTTAGCAGCAGATAGATATTCTTCATTGGATTTCAAAGTATTAATATTAAGTACTGTACAAGTGAAAGGTGGGAAAATTTTCCACCTGGTTTATTCAAAACAGTGATTCTGGTCTTAAACCCTAGGTTAAAGTTTTTGCAGGCCACTTTAAAATTCATATAGGATGAATATAGTAAACTCTCTCAATCAATCAGTAGCTTAGATGCTCAGATCCTGTTGAATTAAATTCCAATCTATCTTCCAATTAGACATTTAAAATCAGACAGCTTCAAAACTTTCATTAAAAAGGCATGGACTGGTGTGTATCATAAGGAGAAGCCAGGCAAAGATTTAATATTAGGTTTGATGGAACTTGATTTGAAACTAATACAGGAAGTAGGAATGTTTACAAAAAACTGCCATTTATGGGAACTATATAAACTGTGTGCTTTGATACCCATAAACAGAAATGAAAAGCTGTAGACAGTGTCTTCCAATATTACATTCACCTGTGACTGTGAGCTTAAGTGTATGGGAGCACAGAACATATTTTTCCCAGGCAAAATATTGTCACTTCATTTGACGTACAAGTTAATGCGAACACAGGAGAGATTCCAAGATGCTATGACAGAATAAGTTTACACAATAATAAGCAACCAAAGATTTATAGGAAATGAGATAATTAATACAAACTACTGAACTTTAAAATGTATAATCATATTATTTATATACTATATACAACTGAAAATAATTAGTGCATGCTCCAATATACCAGAACAGTAGAAGGATTTTATTCTATGGAGGCATTTAAAATATGGTCATTTACCTTTTTCATGATATATTTGCATGGAGACAAAAAAAAATTGGAATTACTTTTGTAACCCTTTGTCACTTAATTCCTCTGGGATTAAAAAAATCTTACAAAATGTAGTTATCTTTTTGACACTAAAAATGTTTTAATGTTGTATTTACAAGGCTCTACAACTCTGCTATTGGTTCTGCTGTTTTTAAAATCTTCACCTATTTGATGTTTCTTGTGCATTCGATAACTCCAGTAATCAGCACCAGATTTTTTTTGAAACAAAGAGTTCAGATTTATGATTAGATAGTAAAATAAAAACTTCAAATTTAATGCAACTCAACACCAAGACCTGCTGAAATAATACATATTCAACTTGTGGAAATTGAAAATAGACAACTGCAAGACTAGATGTTGGTCAAGTTTTTGTTTTAAGTCCATCATAACATGATGGTCTTTGGTGACAATTCCTGCGCAAAGTTGTTATATAAGCTTTTATCATTTTTGGTCAATTACAAGATACAAATTACTTCAGTAGTTCCAAAATTTGAGGATGGAAAAAAAAAAATGCTCAACTTAAAATGCCCACTTAAAACATGGGAAGATTAATCAAATATCAGTTCATTTTGGTTTCATACATATGCATTAGCATGCATCACACCAATTACATCAAATTGAGTTCTGGAACCAACATTCTAGCACCAGCTCAGTGGCCCTCTTATGCAAACATACATAGCTGTTAATTATTTCAATGTGATGTTCATAAGGAATAAAACTGCTTTCATCACATGGATACTTAGGATTTATCATTACAATCAGTATTACTCTGGTGTAACCCTAATTCCACAAACACAATGAGAAGTTTTCCATCTTCTGCATGATCTCAGTGCCTCGTTCCTCAAGGCTGAGCATTTGGGAGTGAGATGGAACTGTTCTGCATTATTTAATCCCTGGACTGGTAGAAAAGGATATAGCCAGATTCAGAGGTCTTTGAGATATCGGAAGTCAATCCATAGAACTCTTCAATGGCTTGTGCATCTATTTTCTGTTTGATAGATAACAAATAATGTTAATGGAGGAAAAAGTACAACTCTCATAAGCTCAGTTTTTCAAAATACTCAAAAACAATTCAATACAGTTAGGGCTAAAATGGATCTCAAAAAGGCTTATCCTAAAGATGCAGATAATCTACATTCCTTGGTATCAAGTCTCAAATTAACAATCTACTGTGTTGGGTGGAGAATTTAAAGTTAATGGAAGCACAAGGGTGACAAGAAATCAAAAGTGGATATTGCAGTGTTCTGATTTACTATCACTTGTTTTGCAAGAGGGCTCAGGAAAATTTTCAAACCCAACCAGTCCTTAAATTATACTCCAAGAAAAGCAACCATTAAATGTAATCTCAAAGTCTTTGAATCCATCAATGGGGAGTGCATCCTTCTCAAATCAGGCTTAATAGAGAAATTTATCTTCATTTCATATTTGCACACAAACCATTCTGAGCCAGTGGGAACAAACCAGTCCCAGCTGGTGCCATCTAATTTATTCCCCCAACACATTTCCTAATCTTTGCCCTAACAATGCAAAACACCAGCTTCTGGAGAAGCTCAGTGGATTCAACAGCATTTCTAACAGAAAAGAATTAACACTTTGGGTCAAGACCCTGCATTAGTACCAAGAGTGTAGAGGGGATAGTCAGTATTAAAGAGGGGAGGGGGATGGATGAGGCAGAAGCTTTAAAGTAATAGGTGGATCCAGGCAAGGAGGGTTTGATGGACAGATGGAACCAAATAGGAGTAGGAAAGGATGGAGTTGTGCCAGAGGCTGAGGTGACAGGTAGAATCTAAGAGCCGCAGATTAAGGAAACTGACAACAAAGTATGGAGTGGAACTAGATAAGGGAGGGATACTGGACAGATGGGAACTGTGAAGAAAGGAGACCAGTGTGAGGAGTGCCTATCTGGTGCATAAATGGAGCCAGGTTGGGGAAGGGAAATAAATTGAGTAACAGGGGTTGGGAGGAGTGCTGTGGAAAGAAAGGTGTGTGTGGGGAACTTGGGTAGATCAAAAGAATACAAAAGGAAATGAGAGGGAGGTTAACCGAAATTGGAAAATTCGATGTTCATGTCAATGGGGTTTAGACTTCCCAGGTGCAAAATGAGGTTCTGTTCCTCTAGTCTGCGTTAGCTTCACTATGTCAGCACACGAGGCCGAGAACAGACAAGCCAGTGTGTGAATGGAAAAAGAAATTAAAATTGCTTGCAATCAGATATCCACTGTTAACAGTGCATTGGTGCTCAGTAAAGTAGTTGCCCAGTACATCCCTTGTCTTGTTAATGTTGAGAAAGCCAAATCAAAAGTACAGAATGCAAAAGACAAGGATGAACGAGGTGCTGTGAATTTCCACCAACTTGAAGTGCTGTTTTGGTCCCTGGATGGAGAAGAGAATGTAGAGGGACAGGACTTGTACCTCCTATGGTTGAGGGGAATGCATCTGTGGAAGTGAATGGATGGACAATCCGAAGTTGTCTTTGGGGAGAGCAGAAAAAGATGGGGAGGAGATTACATGACTGGTGGGATCAGGTTAAAGCTGGCGAAACTGTCAATAAGTGACGTCCTGGATGCATCCGACAATGGTAAGAAGAATCCATGTTTCCAGAGAAAGGAAACTTCAGATACCCTGGAGTGGAAAGCTTCTTGTAGAGAACAAATGCTGGTGAGAATGGAGACACTGATGACATCCTTACAAAGGGCAGGTGCTGAGAATCAGAATTTATTGTCATGAACAAGTCATTAAATTCATTGTTTTGGCAGCGGCGTTAAAGTGAAAACATTCACACAAACCAGCTTACAAAAATAAACAAGTGCATGAAAAGTAAGGCAATGTCTTTAACATTGATCATTCAGGAATCTCACGGCAGAGAGAAAGAAGCTGCCCTTGTGCCACTGAATGCTCGTCCTCAGGCTTCTGTACCTTTCCCCCCCCAATGGTAGCAGAGTGAAGAGGGCATGGTCTGGATGGTGAGTCCTTGAGAATAGAGGCTGCATTATTAAGACACCACCTCATGTAGATATCCTCAGTGAAGTGAAGGCTGGTGCCTGTGATGTCACAGACCAAGTTAACAATCCTCTGGAAATTTTTTTATCTTGTCCTAAGCATTGCATCACTGTCTGGTACAGAGGTGCCAAACAGCCAGAACGCTCTCTACACCTGCAAAAGTTTGAGCCTTTGGTGACAGACTGAATCTCCTCAAACAGTATAGCCACTAGCGAGTCTTCTTTATGATTGCATTGACATTCAGATTCCAGGACAGATCCTCGGAGATGCTGACACCCAAGAATTTGAAGATCTTGACACTCTCCACTACTGAGCCCTCAATGAGGACTGGATCGTGTTCCTTAACTTCCTCTTGAAATGCACAATCATCTCCTTGGTTTTGCTCATGTTGAGTGCAAGGTTATTGATGTGACATCATGCAACAAGCTGACCTGGGGGACATCGCGTGTAGAGGTAGAGTCAGGAAGTGGAAATCAGACTCTCCCGGGAATTAGTTTTTAAAAAGTGTAAAATTGGCAAAGAGATCGAAACCAGAGTTTTGGAAGCTGTTTAAGAATAAACAGGAAGTATTTTTTCTATGTCACCAAAGAGGGGGAAAAACTGGCCCGTCAGGAACATGCCAAGAAAAATGACAAGGAAAAGAAGCAAGGCCTAACACAGATGGATCCTGGCGCCATGGCACGAGCTCCTACTAAATGATATTCAGTGCCATCCTAGCTGCAGTTACAGAGAGATTGGACGAGGATGAAGAAGCGGTACTGCGCATGCACAGATTGGAAGATATGACACAACCTAATGCTACCAAAGGAGGTAGCAAACTTAAAACACAGCCAAGACCGCATTAATGTTAATGAGAGAGTTGAAGCAAGTAAGATTGGATATTAAACAATCGGAAGAAAAATGTAGAAATATTATGAAATAGAATGCAAAAAAGATTTGAAAATATGGAGGAGAGTCAAAGATGCGGAATTTGGTTACGGAAATAGTTCAGGACAGAATGGATAAAATGGAAAAGTCAACGGATGCACTTGTTGCTGAAAATAAATAACTGTGTGAAAAAGTAGACCGGTTAGAAAACATTAGTGCAATGGATTCCTGAGGTTCTTGGACAAAATGATTTTGAAGATGTAATTGAAATAGAAAGAGCACGTAGAGCTCGAAGACCGTGACCATCGCCAGAACAAAAACTATGATCTATATTGATACAGTTTCTTCACTATCAAGTCAGATAAAATATTAGAACTAGCAGAAAAACAAGCCAAAGAGAGAAAGATTCCAATGAAATATCATGGAAATAAGATTTTTCTTTATAAGTTTTGAACTGTTGAAAATTTTTTTTTTGAATCCGGTAAAGAATACCCTGTGGAAAAAAGGTTATAAATTAATCTTATGCCACCCTGTGACTCTCAAGATCTTTGTGCAAGAGGGAGCAAATAAATTATTTATAGACCTTGTTCTTATGCAAAAATATGCTGACAGTCTACCAATTATTCGGCAAGAGGCTGAACAGGGGCGGCACAACACATGAAAAATGAAGATCTTTTGATTAATAAAGAGTGATTTTTCTTTTCTTTATTTCTTTAAATGAAAAATGGGTTTAGAATAACAGTGAATATCCCTGTGGTCTGGGGGTTGGGGGGGAGGGGAAGAGGGGGTTGGAAGTGATATGAACTGACTTCTATCGAATCACATGTGCAATTATGGACTGGGCCATAACCCATTGAATGGAGAGGAGGTAATGTTGTGTATTATTTAAACAACATTAATGGGAGATTGTTGTTATTTTTATTCTATTATTATTCTATTATTATTCTTAACATTACTGAATTCTATATATTGGAAAAAAATCTGAATTTTTTTTTCCTACCTGGATTGATGAGGTGGATACATCTTAAAACGATAGATAATAAAAGTTCAAATTACCAAGGAGATGCCAAGCAAAGGGGAAGTAATGTTTGAAATTGATTAAAAAACATTAATGAGTAAATTAATGAACACTAAGTTTTAATATTAATGGGCTTAACAGCCCAGTGAAAAGAAAAAGGATACTGGCACATATTAAGAAAATGAAAGTAGATATAGCTTTTTTGCAAGAAACTCATTGAATTGAAAAATAGCATCAGAAGCTAATAAAGATATTGGGTATGATATGTGGCAGATTCTTCATTTAATTAGTTGCAATTTTAATAAAGAGTCTTCTGGTTAAAATACAAAATGTCGTAATTGACCCTGCATATGTCATGGTACATTGTCAATTTTTTTTTCAGAACATTGGACACTTCAGAATATATGCAACAAATGAAAATGATGAAAAATTTAAACAAGAAATGTTTCTTAACTTAGCAAATGCACATGACAATATGTTAATAGGTGGGGATTTAAATTTTTGTTCAGTTTCAGTTTTTGATAGATCAACAAGAGCAATAACAAAGACAAAAGCAGCCAAAGCTACAATGCTATAATGAAAGATTTAAATTTGATAGATGCATGAAGAAGAATTCATTCAAGAGAAAGAGACTATTCTTTTTATTCAAATAGACATGAATCTTATTCTCAGATAGACTTGTTTTTAAATCTGCACAACTTCAGGGTAGAATCCAACAAGCTAATTAATAGGCAAGAATTTTATCTGATTACTCTTTCCCTTGTTGTTGACAATAACATTGTGGAAAAAAAAGAATCAGTTGATAGATGGAGATTTAATTCTACGTTATTAAAATAAAAGACTTTTGTGATTTTATTACAGAACAAATAAGATCCTTTTTTAAGACCAACTCTAATTCAGTTAATAAATTTATTTTATAGGGCATGATGAATGTGTACTTACAAGGTCAAATAATAAGATATACTTCTAAAATTAAGGACATATGAAAGAGGTAGAACAATTGGAGAAAGATAATAAATTTAGAAAAAGATTTGCAAAGACAAATTAATGAGAAACAGTGATGACTTATTAAGATAATTCAATACTTTATAAACATAGAACAGAGAAAGACAATAAGAACTAAACAGATATTATGAATTAGGTGAGAGAACACATAAGGTCCTTTCATGCCAGTTAAAAACAGAACAAATTTAAAGAACAATTATGGCAACTAAAACTGATCTTAATCTAATTACTTATAAACCTCAAGAAATTAATGAGTTTTAAACAATTTTATACTAATCTATAACAATCAGGGTCTCAAAATGATAATAAAATAATTTTCTGTCACAAATAAATTTACCAATAGGGGTGAGGGAAGCATTGAGCTCATTACCAAGTAATAAGTCTCTGGGAGAAGATGGCTTCCTGCCTGAATGTTATAAAAAAAATTAGATTAATTAATTCCCCCTTTCATGGAGGCAGCAGAAACACGTACTTTACCAGAATCTTTTTATACAGCAATAATAACTAATACTAAAAAAAATTGGGATCCTTTAAAACCATCATCATATAGACCTATTTCATTGTTAAATGCAATTATAAAATTGTAGCAAAAATATTAGCGAATAGGTTGGCAAAATTTTTACCAAAGTTAATAAATATGGATCAGATATGTTTTAAAAAATCTGCGGATAATGTGACAAAATTATTGAGAATAATACATTTGGCACAAAAGAGAGGGGAAAATGTAGCAGTGGCTTCAGATGTAGAAAAAGCATTTGATAAATTAGAATGGGACTTCTTGTTTAAAATGCTAGAAAATTTGGGTTGGGACAAATATTTTCAAATTGGATTAAAGCTTTATATAATGGACCTATAGCTAAAGTCACAGCAAATGGCAGATATCTATACCCTTTCATTTAACTAGATCTGGTTGGTAAGGGTATCCATTATCTCCAGGAAGTTTTTTTAAAATTAATCAAATGGAATACAAGGTTAAGATATTTGCAGGTGATGTTGTAGTGTTCATGCTACGCGAGCATGGAGAAGAACAATATGCACACCAAAGCCTCGGAAAACAAGACTGATTTATTGCTCTGGCCATTGCACTTATATGAGCCCCAGGCACTGATGTCATGGCCCCACATCGTTGGAGCGCTGTCCTGGCATTGGCTAGCGTTCCTCATCTTCCCGCTATGCAGGAGGTCACCTGGGATGACAGCTGGTGTCACCCACAGGTCCGCGCGGTCACCGCATTCGTTGGTCATTTTGTGGGCCGCTACACGACACCCCATCCAGAACTGGCGATCGGGCCATTGTCTTGATCAGTTTGGCCTTCTCCTTACCGCCGATGTCAAGGACAAAGGTGGAGTCGTTGTCCCTGACGATCCCCTCATAGGGTTGTTATAGGGGTGGTCAGTGTGCGCCCCTTCTCACAAATACGTACCAACAAGTCTTTAAATCCATGGGGGAGTTATGTTTGGGCTGGCCATGTGGTGGAGTTTGCCGTGAGACCAAGGACCCAGTTTTCGCCGCATGTTCTCTAGCATTGCGAAAACTGGAGTCACGTGATGGAGTAGTGGCCAGTAGGAGAATACCAGCCCTCTCCAGAAATGAAGGAAAAAAGTGAGGAAAAAACAAAGCCCCAGACACACAAATCACAACAAATAAAAAATAAAGATGCGGAGAAAATGGCATCAAAGAAAGAAAAGCCAAAAATAACGGGAAGAAAAGAAGAAAGATGCTGGAAGAGAAAGGTGAAGGCCTTACCTGTATGAAGAAGCAGGGACCCGCCGTGAAAAGAAGAGCCCACTCCTTGAGGTCAGTGGAGACCCTGCATGATCGCGACTCATCGAACGCAGAACTGCAAAGATAGGTCACAGAGCCAAACAGACATGCGCAATCACGCATGCGCGATGCGCACAACAAAGACAACACCGACGTGAGGGGGGACCAGCTGTGGAGTGGAATTCAACAGAACAGCTGAGAAAGACCCGACAGCAGAGCTCCCAGTGGGAAAATACAGAAAATAACGGGAACGGGAGGGGTGAGAATGAAAAAAGGAAACCAGAGACACAACAGATAGCCAGCCCAGAAGAAGAGGACCAACATCAAGACACCATTAAAAAAAATACCCAACAAACTGAGACAAGCAGCTCAACAAGAAAGTCAGAAGAAACACAGATACAAGGAAGAGAAATAGAAGACAGAAACCCTAGAGCAGACACAGATGAAGAAGAAGGAGAACATCAAGCTCTGCACAGAGAAATAGAAGGTAAAGTGAATGGACAACATAGATTAAAAAAAATTTCCAAAAATATGTGGAAGCATTAAAAGAATGGCTGACATGAGAATTTAGTGAAATAACAAGAAAAATGAAAAGTACAGAAGAAAAAGTGAGTAGAATAGTCATAACAGAAATAGGGAAAAGATTAGAAAAGGTGGAAGATTGTAGATACGTAGGGGAATATACCAATAGGAGGGGTCTTTAACCTTAATTTGGACTCAAAGATGGATAAAACTGGAAAAAAGACTAGCAGAAAGAACAAAGTAACCAAATTTATGGTTAAATCGATGCAGGAAATGCAACGTTTGGATATATGGAGGAGACAAAACCCAAAGGAAAAGGAATACTCATATTATTCGAGTAGACATAAAACATACACAAAGATTGACCTGTTCCTGTTATCAGCCCACATCCAAGGGAGAGTTAGAAAAATGGAATATGAAGCTAGATCACTCACCCCTGTTATTAGCAATAGAGAATTCATTGAGCGCCAAATTAAAATGTACTTTGAAATAAATACGGAATCAGTGAAAGATAAATTTATACTATGGGATGCAATGAAAGTTTTCATCAGAGGGCAGATAATAAGTTATGCAACCAAGATGAAGAAGGTCTACAATTGGGAAATAGAACAGCTAGCAACAAGGGAAGATACAACAAAAAGAGAATTAGCGGACAAAAAAAAAATACGAAACACTACAAACGTACAAGGTGGAGAAGAACATAATGAAGACAAAGCAGAAATATTATGAGCTAGGAGAAATAAAACGCACAAAATACTAGCTTGGCAGCTTAAAACAGAACAAACTAAAAGAACGGTATTGGCATCAAGGAAAAAGGACAAACAAATTACATATAACCCAAGTGAGATCAATGAAAACTTCAAGGAATTCTACGAGCAATTATATCGAACTGAGAACGAAGGGAAAGAAGACAAAATAGATGAGTTTCTAGCTAAAATTGAACTACCGAAATTGCAAGAAGAGGAGCAAAACAAATTAATAAAATCATTTGAAATAGAGGAAATACAGGATATATTAAAAAAACTACCGAACAATAAAACGCCGGGAGAGGACGGACTCCCAATTCTATAAAACATTTAAAGACTTATTAATTCCTCCTCTCCTGGAAGTAATGAACCAGAATGAAGAAACATAAATCATGCCAGATTCATGCAAAACAGTAATAATTACAGTAATACCAAAGACGGGGAAAGATCCACTAACACCAGCATCGTATAGACCAATATCTCTACTCAACTCAGATTATAAGATAATAGCTAAATTATTAGCAAACAGATTGGCCGACTGTGTACCAAAAATAGTAAAACTAGTTCAAACTGGATTTATTAAAAGAAGAATAACAGATAATATCTGTAAGTTAATCCATGAAGTACAAGGAAACAAGACGCCAACAGTGGCGGTTGACTTAGACGCAGAAAAAGCCTTTGACAGAGTAGAATGGAATTATTTATTCAAAGTACTACAGAGGTTCAACCTACCAGAGAAATATATTAATTGGATTAAGGCATTATATAAGGGACCATTGGCGAAGTGACAGTAAATGGATATAAAATATCAAACCAATTTAAATTAAGCAGGTCAACTAGGCAGGGATGTCCACTATCTCCCTCACTGTTCGCGTTAGCTATAGAACCCTTGGGAGAACTGATAAGAACGGAAAATAAAATAAGAGGGATAAAAATAAAAGAGAAGGAATATAAAATCAGTATATTTGCAGATGACATCATAGTATACTTAACAGAACCAGAATTATCAATAAAAGAATTACATAAGAAATTGAAGGAATATGGAGAAGTATCGGGGTACAAGATCAACGCAAATAAAAGTGAAGCGATGCCTGTGAATAATGCAGATTTCACAAAATTTAAGAAAGAATCACCATTTAAAAGGCAAACACAAGCAATCCGATACCTAGGTATTCAACTAGATAATAATCTAGGCCATCTATACAAATTAAATTATCAGCCATTAATGAAGAAATTACAAGATGACTTAGAACATTGGAAAGATTTACCACTAACACTGATAGGAAGGGTAAATTGCATTAAAATGAATATCTTCCCAAGGATACACTACCTATTTCAATCATTACCAATTTACCTAACAGAGAAATTCTTCAAGGAGCTAAAGAAAATAATAAGGAAATTCTTATGGAAAGGGGGGAAACCAAGGATAGCACTAGATAAATTAACAGAATGGTACAAACAAGGGGGCTTACAGCTACCAAACTTTAAAAATTATTATAGACCAGCACAATTAAGATACCTATCAGGTTTTTATCAACAAAGGAAAAACCAGATTGGACCAGATTAGAGCTAGATAAAATAAGGGAGAAGGTACCTGAACATGTACTATATAAGTGGGATGAAAAGCTGGTGCAACATAAGAATTCACCAGTACTGCACCAACTGCTCAACATTTGGAAGAAGATTCACATAGAAAGGAATAAAACAAATTACCAACTACCAAAATTAATATTGATGCAAAATCAACTAATCCCTTTCACAATAGATAACCTTTCCTTTAGAGGATGGGAGAGAAAAGGGATCAAAAGAATAGAAAATTGTTTTTTGGGAAATAAATTATTATCTTTTGAACAAATGAAGCACAAATATGGTATAACTCATGGTACAATGTTGGCATACCACCAACTGAAAACCTACTTGAAGGACAAATTGGGAAGCAGGCTGAGGCTACCAGAAGGAAGCAGTTTTGAATATGTGATTACAGACACAATGATAATTATTTTATAACAAACACGTACATCAAACTGCAAGAGAAAGAGAACGATGAAATAAGCTGTAAACCCAAACAAAAGTGGGAACAAGATCTAAACATAAAGATAAAGAATGAAACATGGGAAAAGCTATGCTCCTGAACTATGAGAAATACAATAAACACGAGGTTACACATGATACAATATAATTGGTTACACAGGCTATACACCACACCCCAAAAGTTAAATAAATGGCACCCAACAGTATCAGATAGATGTTTTCGCTCTAAGGAGGAAACGGGAACAACAGTACATGCAATGTGGGCATGTGAGGAAGTGGAAAAGTTTTGGGAAGATCTAAATCAGGTATTAAATAAAATCACAAAAAATAACATACCAAAAAATCTAGAGATCTTTCTTCTAAGTAATATAAGAAGTAAAGAACTTGGACTCGATTTGGATGAAGCACAAAATAGATTTATTATGATAGTCTTAGCTGTAGCAAAAAAATGTATAATGTCAACGTGGAAATCAGAAGATAGCCTGAGAATACAGCAATGGTACATAGAAATGAATAAATGTATTCCATTGGAAAAAATAACATATAATTTAAGAAATAACATCACAGTATTCAAACATATTTGGGAACCGTACATGGAACACAACAGAGAGGTCCTACCATGGACCTCCATCACCTAAAATGACAGAATGAGAAGATGACGAAATGAACTGACCTAGTGTGTAAAAGTAGATGACACAATTTTCTTGTTTATTTTCAGAGAGTGATGACATTGTTTAATGTATCATATATGTTGAATGTTTAATGGATGGGGAGGGGGGTGGGAAGGAGGGAGGGAAGGAAGGAGAGAAAATGACACTGTGTATTGTTAGGTCTGCTTTGTTCATGAATGAGTGAGACAAACACCAGGCTGAGTCGAAATCAGGGTTCTTTGTTCTTTATTACCGGATTGTAACACTTGCGACTAACAAAGTTAGTCGGAGAATGCATTCTGCCGTTATCAGCAAAATGGTGATTTTTTATACCCTTGGATACGTGCTTAGAACATCATCATATCATTACTTGTCCAATGACTAAAACTGTTGCTATCCTTTCCCTGCTAGCTTCCTGCCTCTCAATCCATCAATGTCTCTCTTATCTTGTAAGTACAAGGATGCATTCTGTTACTCCTTAGTACTGGGTGACTCCTTCTCCGGTCCCATCTCATGATGTTTTACCTAACAGGAGTACAAGGACACCTCCCCTTCTTGTTACTGCCCTGTACAGGGTAACTCCCTACACATTCCCATCTCATGATGTTTTACCTTACAGTATGTTCATGAGGGAAATGTTTATGTGTATTTTGGTCAATATGATTCATAGTGTGAAAAATAAAAAAATTTTTTTAAAAGTTCTCTAGCATTGCCACGGTGTCTTCTGGATGTTTATCATGGGCCAGGAACTCCCTGGGAATGATTAAGGGCACGTCGTAGACCATCTCCGCCACCGAGGCATTGAAGTCCTCCTTCAGCACGGTACTAATCCCCAACAGGACCCAGGGCAGCACGTCAACCCAGTTGGGACCCTTGAGCCGGGCCATCAAGGCTGCCTTGAGGTGCCTGTGAAAGCACTCCACTAGCCCATTGGGCAAGGTGTGTGGAACTGTGTCCCCAGGAAGTTAACCAGTGCTGCCCAGAGCCCAGAAGTGAATGGTCTCCCCCTGTCTAAGGTTAGGGGCTCTGGGACCCTGAATCTGGACACCCATATGTCAATGAGTGCCCTAGCACAGGTTTCTGTAGAGGTATCAGTCAGCGGGACAGCCTCAAGCCACCTCATGGAGCGGTCAACCATGGTCAAGAGGCATCTTGCCCCACGGGAAACTGGTAATGACCCCACTATGTCAATGTGCACGTGGCTGAATCTCCACCGCATTAGTTCAAAAGTCTGTATGGGCGCTCTTGTGTGAACCTGCACTTTGGAGGACTGGAATTTCATGCAGGTTTTGGCCCACTGGCTGATCTGCTTACAGAGGTCATGTCAGACAAACCTGCTAACCACCATTTTGACCGTGGCCCACGAGTTCATGCTGTCCAATTTACACTTAACCTAAACCCCCAGTGAGGAAACCAGAGCCCCTGAGGAAAACCCATGTAGACAGGGGGAGAATGTACAAACTCCTTTCAGACAGCACAGGCTTCAAATCCTGGTCCCGATCGCTGGCGTTGTAAAGGCATTGCACTAACTGTTACACCGAACGTGCCGTCCATATACAACTGTTACACCAAACACGCTGTCCATTTCTCTGGACCACAATGCCCACCTATACACACAATTCATTTCTCATGCGAATTGGGAAGAGTTGTGGCTGTCACGTGACAGCACTGCCCCCTACCTAGTCGGAGGTCACACCGCTTGGTTCCAACCCACCCATTAGTGCACACCTTGCTGTTGGCCCACTGTAAATTATCTGGACTGCACTCTCCAGTCTGACTGTACTTGGCCTTGGGTCATTGGCTGTTGCAATCGGATTAACCCTCCTAGCACCGAGCCATTGTTCCCTGTAAATGATCTGGGCTTGTCCCTCCAGCACTATAAAGGTGCCATGTGCTCTTTGTTCTCTCTCTTTGCCAGCTTGGGACCACCCTGCTTCACTGCAGGTCTAGAAATGTGCTGGAGAAAGGTGTTGGTAAGATGTGCACTGTTAAAAAGGTTGGAAGTATTTAATTAGGGTCCTTTGTAGCATAGAGCCGTGCCTGCACTGAGTAAAGGGGTGGTGGGCATTGTAGTGATTTTTCCTTGGTCATTGGAAGTAGCAGTTCAGTGTGAGGGTGAGAGAGTGAGTGTCTGTGTTTTGTTCCCAGCTTTTTTCCCCACATTCATTATTAATTGTCCGCTATTTCTTCCCACGGCTGCTGTGTATGTGTTTTTCATTAGGCGCTTTCAAGCTGCCTTGTAAAATGGGGTTAACCAGGTAATTTGACCAGTTAGCACCCCACTCACAAGGCAGCTTGAAAGGATCCAACCCGTTTAGCGAACTCCCAAATCAACCGGGTCCCTGCTCTACCTCGGAGTTAGTTAGGGAACCTAGTTAAAATTATCTAGGTCTCATCCACTGGTGGCTTGAAAACGAAAATGGCCAACCTAATTATTCTGGTGACATCAGTGCTTGCATGCGTGCATCACCGGGCAGCATGTTGGCACCAAGTTCAAATGTAGAGGAATAACTCAGCAGTGGAGGTCAGGAAAGGGGATATTGCAATACGATTTAAACATGCTTCCAAGGAAGAACAAGGTTTAAATCTTTTACTCCATTTCATCCGGTGAGTGTGTGACATGCCACTCACCACATTATCCCCCTTAAATCGCCAGGTTGACGATTTAATGAGGCGATCCCCCGCAGGTTAAAAGGTGCTTGACCCATTAAACGCACCTGGGTCCCAGGAGGGCTACCCAGTTGCAGCAGTTTATGTGCCTAGTTAGCATTTTCCCGCACTTGCCTTCTGTAAATAAAATCCTTTACTACAAAAAGAAACTGTGTTCAGAGTCCTTGCCTTTGAGACCTACCAAACCGGTTTCCTCACTCACAACAACATGGCACATAATAATCATACACAGAAATAATAAAAATATGCACAAACATTTTGGAATAATTTTCTCAGTTTCATAGACAGGAAACCCAAGGTTACAGGATACCATTCAGTAATTTCACAGCTTGTGGGAAGAAACTATTTCCCAACCCTGGCAGGCCTAATATAGATGCCACCGTATCTCCTACCTGATGGCAGTAGGTTAAAAGATTCTGTGCAATGGATAGTGGGGGGGGGGGGGGGGTCATCTATTCAAGCAATGCTCCTGGTAAATAGAGGAAAGGGAGACCCCAGTGATCTTCTCAGCCATTTTAATGATCCAGTTCAATACTTTGCAGTTAACAATAATACACAATGATGCAGCCAGAAAGTACAGTCTCAATTGTGTCGTGTAAAATGTTGTCAAGATGGGGGTCTCTCTCCTTTCCCTCTTTAACCTCCTGAGGAAGTGTAGGGGCTGTTGCACCTTCTTGAATAAATGAGGTGTTATTGCCCCAATTTGGCATTGCTGCTCTCTGCTACAAAGTTGTTAGCTAGAGGCAATGCAAGAACAAAACCTCCCTCAGGACATCATGCAACTCCAGTGCACATTCTGTCATGACCTTTCTCAAAAAGGTAAATAATTGCCTTTAAAAATATTTTAAAATGTATCAAAATACTGATGTTTAACATTTAATATAATGAAACACATTCCATAAATGACATTCTAGTAATCTTTTGTGTATTTGTTCCTCAGAATAAACATTGCCTTCCCAAGCATAGAATCATTTCCAATTGAACTATACAAATTACTACCAGAGATGGGAAATCATGACAAGTTGTTTAATGATTCATATTTAACCTTTAAGTTTAGAACTATGCTTTAAATAGTTGCCAGACCACTTCAGAACATTTGAAATAGAACATTTTTTTTTAAAGAAACACTGCAGGGCCCATGGAATTGAGCAGTTCCATTCTGCCCATCATATCTGACTCTCAAAGAATTACCAAGCAGCTTGGTCTCCTTGCAATTTACAAATGGATTTTTTTATTTAAAAATAATTTTTTCAATTATATTATTAAAATGGTTATCTTTAATATTCTAGGAGAGATAGGGAGACAGAGGCAGACACAGGTGGGGCTAGAGACAGAAGAATGGGACCAGAAAGACTGAGGCAGAGAAGGGTGGACCCAGAGATAGAGACAGAAATGGAAGGGAGAGAAAATGTGCAAGGGCTATAGTTAGTGGGTTATGGTCGATGAGATCAGAAAGCTACTTCAATGAAGATTATACCTTCCAATGCTTTGTTTAAAGTGATTACTGGAAACTAGGTTCCAGAAAGTTTAAACTCCCTTTTATCCAGTTTCTAACGCTTCCTTTTAACACGTTTGTTATACGTATCTGTAGCATTTCCACAAAGGTGAACCAAATGTCTGTTGGTGTATAAATAAAGTAATACTATCTACAGCTCAATGGAATCCACTAATCCAGTATCAAGTCTCAAGGATGTGAATTTTTGGGGTTTTACTGTGACTTGTTAAAAATTGTTCATTAACATAGTAAATTAAGCTTTATCTCTCAACATCTGTTAATTAACAGGTGGAAGTTCTGCCTGTGACTTGCATGTTTTGATAACTTGATAATATTATTGTTGCACTAAAGATATCCTTTTCTATTCATAACCAAGTCTTTTAACAGTTATCGGCAGTCCACAAGAATTTGATTGCTCTATTGCAGACAAATTTCCCTCATTTTGCTTTGATCAGTATGTATTCCAGTGATCCCAAATGATTAATGCAAGAATTCAAATTCTACATAAAACAGGGATGGTTTATATGTGATCTCAAAATTCTATGAAGTTATTCAAAGTTTTGTGAATTATTAAGAATTATCTTTTTTTAATCTATGTGTCCCATTTTAGCCCTTTTTACACTTTTAATATTTTTAAAACATTTAGAGATACAACATAGTAACAGGCCCTTCTGACCCACTAGAACAAGGTGAGGCTTAAGAATATTTTAGTGGGGCATAGGAATATTTTGGGAAATAATTAAAAAGTTGGTTTGAAAAAATAAACTCGTTATGTTGGTGTGAAAGATGTGACTTGGTAACACTGTCAGTCTAACAAAATTCCAAGTAAAATCACTTTGTTCTTTTTATTTTCATAATTTGTTTTTGCTCTTCCAATGTTTCTCTGTTGTTTCTCCGTTGTTTCTCTTATTTTAACTGTTGTTATCCTAAGTTAAACATTATAATTATATTTTTTTTAATGACCGCTCTTATTATCAACCATTCCAAATTATCTCACTGGCAATGAGGATTCCAAATTATCTCAACAATCACTTCTCTGTCCGTACCCCTTTACTTTTTCAGTTCAGTAGCGAGTGAGACCTGTATATGTCTGCATCTTTGTGCACTAGCCTGAGGGGGTCACCAAAAATCAGAAAAAAAAAAATAGGGACCCCAGAAAGCAAAGCACGAAGCTAGTGCAGTTCTGATGTACTTTCTGCGAGAAAAAAAGTGTCAGAAACTGCGCTAGTGTTTTTTCTCATTTTTTTTTTAGGGTCAGTATTCTTCCTTTGATCCAATCATTATTTTTATTACATTTTTTCAATTTTAAGACATAATAAAATATTGATTAATCTGTTTCAGGGAACTCATGTTGTTGTATTAAAATGAACAGACCAAGCAAGCAAAAGATTTGTCAATATTCAGTGGAGTTCTGAAAGTTTGGGTTTATACCTGCTGTACACAATGAACGTGTGTCTTTTTGTCTATTATACCAACAGACTTTGACAAATGAATCAATGAAAGCAGGCAATCTTGAAACTCATTTGAGGGTAAAGCATCCCAACCATGTCAATTCAAAATTCAAATATTTTAAAATCATTGAAAGAGAAGTTTGAAAATAGGTCAAAAAATCACTTCATTATTCACTATGCAAACTACTGCCCTGAATCGTACCCTTGAAGCTAGCTATGAAATTTCTCTGTTGATAGCAAAACATGGGAAGAATCATACTTTAAGGGAGGTCTGGAAACAAATAGCGGGGCGGACTGACAGTGATTTTTTTAAAACACATGGGGTGGTACCACAGGATTGGAGGGTTGCAAATGTTGTTCCATTGTTCAAAAAAGGCAGTAGGTCAAATAATTATCGGCCAGTAAGTTTGACTTTGGTGGTGGGGAGGGTTATGGAGGGTATTCTTCAAGATGGTATATAAGTATATCTGGATAGGCAGAGCTTGATTAGGGGCACCCAGCATGGGCTTGTAAAAAGAAAGTCACGTTTGACGAACCTTGTTGAGTTTTTTGAGGAAGTAACAAAAAAGGTGGATGAAGGTTGAGTGGTGGATGTGATCTATTTGGATTTTAGTAAGGCTTTTGATAAGGTTCTGCATGGAAGGTTAATAAGGAAGGTTCAGTCACTAGGAATTAGTAGAGAGATTGTGACATGGGTTCAGAGGTGGTTGGGAGATAGACAGCAGAGAATCATGGTGGACAACTGTCTGTTAGGTTGGAAGCCTGTGACAAGAGGTGTGCCCCAGGGATCGGTGCTGGGTCCCTTGTTGTTTATCATTTATATTAATGATTAGAGGAGGGTGTGGTTAACTGGGTAAGCAAATATACAGATGACACGAAAATAGGGAGAGTGATGGATAGTGAGGTAGATTTTCTTAGATTACAGAAGGATTTGGTTTGTTTGGAAGAGTGGGCTGAAAGATGGCAGATGGAATTCAATGTAGACAAATGTGAGGTGGTGCATTTTGGTAAAAATAACTAGAATAGGACATATGCAGTTAAGGGGAGGGCATTGAGGCACAAAGAGGAGCAAAGGGACCTGGAGGTTATGGTACAGAGTTCACTGAAGGTGGATTCCCATGTAGACAGGGTGGTTAAGAAGGCATATGGTATGCTGGCCTTCATAAATCATAGTATAGAGTACAAGAGCTGGGAGGTGATGCTGCAGCTGTTTAAGACATTGGTGAGGCCAAGTTTGGAGTACTGTGCTCAGTTCTGGTCTCCAAATTATAGAAAGGATATAGATAAGGTGGAGAGAAGGTTTACAAGGATGTTGCCTGGCTTACAGCATCTGGATTACAGGGAGAGATTAAGGAGACTGGGACTTTATTCATTGGAACGTAGATGAATGAGGGGGGACTTGATAGAGCTATTTAAAATTATGAAAGGAATAGATAGACTAGACATAAACAGACTCTTTCCCGAGGGCAGGGGAGGTTGGAACAAGAGGCCATGAGTTAAGGGTAAGGGGGCAACACTTGAGAAATATTAGAGGTGGCTTTTTCACTCAGCAAGTAGTGGCAGAATGTAATGAACTTCCGAATGAGATAGTTGCGTCAGGGTCCCTTCTGTCATTAAAGAGAAGGTTGGATGAGTACATGGAGGTGAGGGGGTTGGAGGGTTATTGGTGGTGAGCAGGAGGTTTGAGCTAGTGGAGTTGTTCTAGTGAACCAGTGCAGACTCGAAAGGCCGACATGGCCCGTTCCCGCTCTGTAAATGGTTATAAGGTTATATACAAATGGAGAGGAAATTATTTAACCCACAATATTATTGTTCCTCAAAACAGTTCTGCAAAAGGATGACAAAGATATACAAGCAATGCCATTGAGTAATAGTAGTGTCTGCAACAGAATAGATCACATGGGTCAAGATGTAGAAAAAGATTATTGAGAAGTTGAAATCACAAAAGTTCTCAATACAACTGGATGAATCTACCGTACGAGACAGTAAGGCTCTGTTATTGGCATACACAAGATATATTGATCAGGAGAGTTGAGATGTTGTTTTGTGAATCATTAGAAACAACCACTACTGCAGTCGATATCTACAGCAAGCTCAAAAACCATTTGGATGAAAATGAAATACCAAAAGGAAACATTCTGTCTTGTGCTGCAGATGGTGCACCTGCTATGATGGGTAAAAAAAAAACCCAGGATGTTTAAAATGAATGAAGGATGAAAATCCAAACATGTTGGTTGTGCATTGTGTTATCCATCAAGAAAACTTAGTTGCCAAGAAAGTTTCTCCTGTTCTACAGGAGAGACTGCATTCTGTGATCAAGTGTATCAATGCCATCAAAACTAATGTCAAATGTGAACATTTGTTGCGGTTTTGTGTCGATAAAAATGCAGAACATGAGATTATTGCTTCAACTCCAGTAAGGTGGTTGTCAAAGGGAAACTGCTTCAAAAGGTTTATGGAATTGTTTGATCTCAGCAAATTTTTTGAAGGACAAACCTGAAATGAAGCTCTTGCTAATGACACATGGCAAAGCTTACGCGAGTTACTTGACGGACATTTTTGAGAAACTAAGTACATTGAACAAAGATATTTGGATTCATGACACTTCTAGAATTATGCCAAAGGAATATTTCTGCAAGAAATTTAAGTCAATTCTATTGGTTGAATAAATGTGAGTTAACTAATGCTACTATAAATGTCATTGTTGACTATTTCAAAATATTGGTTACCAATTTCAATGATAGATTTTGTGATTTAAAGGCAATGGACTTTTAGTCTTGGTTAACTCCGCCATTGCTGGTGGACTTACCTGAAGTTCCAGTGCAATACCAAGAGGAGTTATCAGAGTTGCAACATGATGAATCTGTGAAAACTCTGTTCAAAGTGAAAGGAACCACAATGTGGCTTTCTAACGAGATTGAAAAGAAATACCCAAACTCAACTACTTTAGCAAGGAAACCATTGATAAATTTTCCTTCATCTTATTTAGTAGAACGTGGCCTCAGTGCTGTTAGTGATTTGCTACAAACTAAGAGAAACTGACTGGAAATTATAAAATGTGGAGATTTAAGGTTAAAACATAAAATTAGTCCCTCAAATCAAAAAATCTGCAGCCTGCAGCAGGGGCAAGGTTCCCACTAAAGTGACAATTGTTGAATGTGTGTTTGAGATGGTTGACATATTGAATATGAAATATGTGTTCCAGTGTATTCTCAACTTTAATTGCATTGAAATACACTTGCAGTAAATCAACTTCTTTTGAATATATAATTTTTTTTCTGCTAATGGTGGGGCATATGTTTTTTTTGAAAAATTAAAGTGGAGCCTAGGCTAAAAAGGTTGAGAACCACTGCACTTGTACACGCCAAATAAATACCCCTCACCATGAGTTTTTGCGAATCATAAACAGTTCTTAGAAAAATATACTTCATCAGTTACTGGAATATATCAATTCTGGCCCTAGATTCAACTGTTGACATTTAAAGTGTGCAAGACCAAATATTACACAGAACGTCATGATCCTTTAATCCAATGGTTCTCTGTTTTCCCCCCACTCACATTACCACCTCAAGTAACCCTTTACTAACCACAGAACACCAGTAGCATCCTAAAATGAATTGATAACAATTTCAAAAAATAACTTGCAATCATATTATTTGGTAATAATTGACTTACCTCGACAATATCATCATCAAACAGCAACCAAAAGTCATGGCTCTTCACTATTGCAATATAGTGCCCTCGATTAGGACCACTAATCAAAAAAAAAGTTGACATTATTAGTGGTAAAATACTCTTCAAAATTCTCAAGATAAATTTTACTCAACTTTTGTATGAAAAAATTGATCGATATTGCCATAAAATTTATTAAACAAAAGATTATGTACTGGATATTGGAAAGGAAAATTAAACTGTTCTCAGTTAATAATTAACAAATACACAGTACTGGTATCTGTACCAATACCAAAAAGGAGAAAATGACATTTCAAAATACTTTGATCATCCAAAACTTAACTAATTTTATCTGCTTCATAATTACACCCAACAATATTTCACTCTTGAATTCATAGATGAAAGTGTATTCTACAGGTACCACACAAGTTTATAAGAATAATTTGATTCATTCAACACAAGAGCAACAAATATCTGAGAGCACTGTGGGGTCATGGGCCCCAAAATCAGCCTAGCTCTGTTGAAAATTAGTCTAATTAGCCCCTTTCATATTACTAACCCTCCTAGGAAGTGGGTAAGCAATTCATACTGGACCATGATTATCTGGATCATCTGGATCTCTTGGATCTAAGGGGGCCCCCACCTCCAGCAGTGGCATTATGAGTGGCATCAATGAGTAAAGCCCTAGCTCCCTTAATCTCCGTTCATAAGGCATACTCTTTAAACCAGGTATCATCCTGGTAAACTTCCTCTGCACCCTTTCCAACACTTCCATGTCTTTCCTATAATGAGGCGACCAGAACTGGACACAGTACTCCAAGTGTGGTCTCACCAGAGTTTTGTAGAGCTGCATCATTATCTCACACCTCAAGAGACTGAGTTTAAGAGCCAACACCCCATAAACTTTCTTAACTATCGTGTCTACCTCAGAGGCAACTTTCAGGGATCTATGGACATGGACACCCAGATCCCTCTGCTCTGCCACACTACCAAGAATCCTGCCATTAACTTTGTACTCTGTCTTGGAATTTGTCCTTTCACAGTGTACCACCTCACACTTCTCTGGACTGAACTCCATCTGCCACTTCTCTCCCCAGCATGCTCATGTGCGTGTCTGAGTCACCATTTTGATTCCCGATGGCGCACTCGAGGATTTTGTTATGGCAAAGAGGTCTGCAGATAGCACTGTGATGGTGAGTGGAATTTCAAGTGTTTGATGATTTATCTTATTTTGTTCAGGTAGTATTTTTGGTGTAAATTAAACATTATTTCATGCTTAAAAAGCCTTTCCTTCTTGTTTGTTGTTTAAACACTCTTACAAGTGATTTGCTGTTGCTACTGGGCTGTTTTTTAAAAAAATGTTATCAAAAAAAATGTTATGTGACATAGGCCCAGTCCCAACCATTTTGGATAATTGGAGCTAGACTGTAGTGTTTTCAGATGAAAATACAAAAGTCAGCAAGTTGATGAGAAATGGAAGAATCTGGTGATCATTCTGTGGGGAAAAGTTGAATTGAAGGAGAGAAACCATTACAAGCCATTCTCTGCCCAAGTCATAATAGATAAGAATAGAACGAAATAAATGCAGACCAATTCAGCTGAGCAAGACAATGGTGGAAAGACACTGAAGACTGTGCCAAAAGTTGCAAATGAATGATATGGTTGGGATGGAGAGGGGTGTCGAGTTACATTACCCCTCTTACAATTGCACAGGATTTCAATAATTACTTTAATAATAAACTACAATAGGAGGAGTCACGTGATGGAGTAGTGGCCGGACGGTGAACTCCAGCCCTCTCCAGAAAAGTCGGGAAAAACAAGAGAAAACACAAAGGCACAGAAATAAAAGTTACAGAAAAGTGAGTATAAAGGTGGAAAGAAGATGGCGACAAAAAAAGAAAAGTCGAAAGCAACGGTAAGAAGAGAGGAAGAGAAGACAAAGGAGGAAAAAGGTGAAGGCCTTACCTGTCCGAAGAGGCCCGCTGCGGAGAGAGAAACCCGCTCCCTCAGGTCGGTAAATAATGGACTACAAAAATGGCTCGCAGAGCCGAACAAAAGTGCGCAACCGCGCATGCGCGAAACTTCGCGCATGCGCGATGCGAATGAAAAAAAACACACCGACGGGAGGGGGGACCAGCTGGGGAGTCGATCTCCACAGCCGGCAACGACAGCTGCAGAACACCGGCAGCAAGAAGAGACCACAGAAGACAATAGAAACAAGATAGAAGAGGAGGAAAGGGCACCAAAGAAACAACAGATGGTCAACCCAGAGGAAGAAGAAGAGGAAGAGTATGGTGAAATAGAAGAAGAAAAGAGAGGCAAGGTAAAGGATATACTTGCTCTTATTAGAGGATACATGGAATCATTTAAAGAATGGCAAACACAGGAATTTAAGGATTTAAGAAAAAGAATAAACAACACAGAGGAGAAAATAATTAAAATGGAGATGATCTTAACAGAAATGGGAAAAAAAATGGACAAGATGGAAGAGCGGGCAGTAGCAGCAGAAATGGAGGTAGAAGACTTAAAAAAGAAATTGGAGAAATCTAATAAAAAAACTAAAGAGACACAAGAACTACTAGCTCAAAAAATAGATACAATGGAAAACCATAACAGAAGAAATAACATAAAGATAGTGGGCCTTAAGGAAGATGAAGAAGGCAAGAATATGAGGGAGTTTATAAAAGAGTGGATCCCTAAGACCCTAGGATGTCCAGAACTACAGCATGAAATGGAAATAGAAAGGGCACATAGAGTATTGGCCTCTAAACCACAACCACAACAAAAACCAAGATCTATTGTAGTAAAATTCCTAAGATATACTACAAGAGAAAAGGTACTGGAGAAGACAATGGAAAAAGTAAGAGAGGGCAACAAACCACTGGAGTATAAAGGGCAAAAAATCTTCATTTATCCAGATATAAGTTTTGAACTCCTAAAGAAGAGAAAAGAGTTCAATACAGCAAAGGCGATTTTATGGAAGAAAGGGTATAAATTTATACTAAAGCATCCAGCGGTATTGAAAATATTTATTCCAGGACAGCAAAACAGACTATTCTCGGATCCAGAAGAAGCACGAAAATTTGCAGAACAATTACAAAAATAGACTGAGGGAGGAAGACGGGTAATGAGAGTTAAAATGATCACGACTGATATGTATGTGGGTAAAGACAAAAATAGACTGAGGGATGAAGACGGGTAATGAGAGTAAAAATGATCACGATTGATATGTATGCAGGTAAAGAGGTATAAGAGTGAATAGAGACAATGAGCATACATGAATGTATCTGTACTTAGAGGAAAATATAGATAGTATAGACAAGAATTAATAAGGGAAGGTAATGGAATAGAGAGAATAAGGAGGGAATTAAAAGAGGGACCTTTGTGACATATGAAAAGTGAAATCTTTTCTGGGGGAGGCGGGGTGGGGGGAAATAGCGGTCACTGCACAATCAGTTGACGCTTGCGAGTAGATTCGCAAATCCAAATGGAGAGGGGAGATGTGGTTGTCCGACAAGGGATAAAGGACAACTCAGGAGGTGAAGGGGAGATTGGGGATAAATAAGATAGAAATAGGAGAATAAGGAAAATGTTAGATGTTGTAGGAATGTTGTCTTATGAAGAGTTGAAAATAAGAAAACAGAAATGGAAAAGGAGGAAAGGTAATGATGGAAAAACGGAAAGAGAAGATAAACAAAATATAAAAGGGCTACGCTGAACTATATGTCTTTAAATATTAATGGAATACATAACCAAATTAAAAGGAAGAAACTACCAAATTTAAATGAATAAATGTATTCCATTAGAAAAAAATAACATATTGGTTAAGAAATAATATTGAAATATTCGAACAAGTATAGGAGCCTTACATTAAATACAATAGCGAAAACCTACCGGGGACAAACATTACCTAAGTTGATGGAAGGAGAAGGAAAGAAAAGAATGGACTCAGTAGAATTTCTGGTGTAATTTTGTTGAATGACAACATTGTCTGACTGGATTAATGCAACCTAGATTGTATACCTAAAATGGATGAGAGGGGGGGGTGGGGGGGTGATTTGGGAGGAAAGGGGGGGGGGGGAGAAAAAGTCACTGTATATGTGTGAAAAGAAATAGTGTATATCATGGCTAATGTGATTTATGGTGTGAAAAATAAAAAAAATTACAAAAAAAAAAAAAAAAAAAATAAACTACAATAAAAGCCCGAAAATCAGGATGCCAGAAATTAGGATCACCTGAGAATCTGGAAAATCTGAACCAACCCATTCCCAGAGCGGACCAAATTTTAGGACTTTTACTGCATTTTGATTCTGAGACAAGGGAAAAATACGACAGAAGTGGTTCAAAATTGTGCACAATATTTTAAAGTTATGATCTGGTCCAGACTTGAAAAATTAGAGATGGAGTTCTTGTCTGCAAAAAAAAATGTATGATTACGATTTCTTTTGAGAGCTAATGAAGGAATATCCTAAGCAGGGACCATTTGTAACACTGTCAGGTGACAAGTGGATCAGGAGTACAAGTTTGAGAGGCATTAATTATAGTAAGAGACATGTTTAAGAGGGAGATGTGCCACATGTTAATACAGAAAGTTGCAGACTTTGTTTGACTGGAAAGGAGATCATTAGATAATATGCTGTGCTCTTACCTTCCACAGTGCACTACCACAGCAACCAGGTCATACATTCTGTCTGGATTGGTAGCATCCCCTGATGTGTTGAACAATCTTAGTTCTAAAGGAAAAACTACTCTGTAAGATAACTTTGTGTATCGATGTAATTGATCCATATATTTGAATCTTTTCAGATGAAGTGCTAAAATCATAGGTAGCTTTTTGACTTTCATCCTGCAAAATGACAAACAGAAAGACATGTGACATATGCTACACCCCAAATTACAAAGTTTCATTTCAATCTCATACTCAAAATGTTTGACGTTTATATTATAGTCCCAAATTGCTGAACTACTGACTAGATAATTAGTTCTCTGCTCTTAGTTTCTCGAAATTTCATCTAAGCCATACCATGGTTGATCGAGAGTGGTTATACAAATAAAAGAATACTTCCCTCTACATCTTACAAGTAAATATTATTGTGAAGGTTAAACCTGTTCCAATGAAAATAGACCCAATTTTCCTTCTCTGGAGTTATTATTTAACACGTATTTTAATTCAATAATTTTTATTTGTTTTATGTACTCATCTGTGATATTTATCTTCTTGCTATACAGCATATTCAACGTAAAGGCCAGTATGCAAAAAAGGTAGTGGTTTTTGTTATAAATGCAATAATTACAGAAACACCTGCCCTACATTGTACAGACAGAGGACCAACTTATCACATCTGAACTTAAAAACAAAGACAACGGAGAATATTATCCTTGAATCTCCACTCTTCAACTTCTGATTTCATCTGTGCCCAAGCATCTTGATAAGGAGTAAAAATCCAAGGCACAAACCTACAAATTCCCAAATTTATCTGGTGTCAACAAAAGTGAAGAGTAAATTCTGTATTCACCAACAAGTGTAGTTGGCAGTGAACAGATCAGAAGAAGTCACAGATCAAGCAGGATAAGTGGGAGAAAAAGAATGGTTGACATTGAGAGCCCAAATTCTTCATCAGGACTGAGGGAAGTTGGTACAGAAGCAGTGTAAAGAGGATAGAGTGGGAGGGGCAAGACAGGGGTCCCACATGGGGTTGGCGAACCAGGCAGAGGTGAAATATAATAGGTGGAGGAATGGCAAATGCCAGTCAAAGGGAGAAATAAAAACTATCTGGTCTTTTGGAGGAAGACTAGGGATGGGTGATTAAAAAGACAAAGGCTGCCAGATCTGAAATCGGAGAAGTGGCAACATTGAGAATAGTGGTACAAAGAGACCACATGGAATTGGAGAAAAGTGGGGTGAAAAAAAGAAAGCAAAAAAATCTAGTGTAGAGATAGTGGTGGAGGAACAGTAAGAAAAACCAGAGGAAGAGCAGAAGGGGCACAGAAGAGAGAGGGGGCTTATTTGCTGAAATTAGAAAAATTTATGTTCATACCATTGGGCTGTAGACTGCACAGGCAGAATACAATGTGCTATTCCTCTGGATTGGAATAGGTGTTGTTCCTCTTCCCTGTACCTGAACAGTTTACTTTACTTTTCTACCCTTCACCAACCCCCCAACCCGCCCCCCTTGTCTGGCAACTGCCACTTCACTGCCTCTGTATATTTTACAGAAGCCTGGTCCACCAATCCCATGTGGGACTTCTGTCCCAGCCCATCCTCTTTATACACTGCTTTCCTCAGTCCTGTTGAAGAGTTTCAGTTTGAAGCATCAACCATCCTTTCTCATGTTGCTTAACCCACTTAGTTCCTCCAGCAAATTGTGTATGGCTCATCTATCACAGCTACCTTAATTATACTTCTTCCCATGGAGGACTCCATTTCATTTTCCCCATTTACTCTATAACATTTGCAAAAATGTTTGCAGATGACAACAGTAGTTGGCCTCATCAGAAACAATGAGTCGCACCACAGAGAAGAGGTGGAAAATCTCATGATATGGTGCGAGAGTAACAACCTGAGATGAAGGAGATGAGTATGGACTTCAGGAGGGCCAGGAACAACCACCCTCCACTATACGTCAATAACTCTGTAGTAAAGAGTAGAGAGCACCAAGTTCCTTGGAGTTCACTTAACTAGGACCTATTGTGGACTCACAACATCATCCCATTTGTGAGGAAGGTGCTATAGCAACTGTACTTCCTGTGAACACTGAAATGGGCAAGGCTACCGGTCACCATTATGTCAACCTTCTACAGGAGTTCATTAGAGCGTCCTGGCCGGCTGCATCACAGTGTGGTACGATTGCTGCAGAGAAATGGATCGAAGGTCAATCCACAGAACCATAAGAGTGGCAGAGAGGATCACTAGTCTCCCTCCACCACCCCCCCCCCCAACCACCCCACCATCTACTGGGATCACTGTCTGAAGAGGGAGTGCACAAAATCATTGAGGACCCTTTCCAGCATGCACATAACATCTTTTAGCTGCTCCCATTGGGGAAGAGATACAGGAGGATCAGAGCCAGCACCACCAGCTTCTTCCCATCGGCAGTGAGAAAGCTGAGAACAACCAAAGGAACTGCTCACACTAACCTTCCGAGACTCTCATACTCAGGAAACAATATTTATTTGCTTGCATACATAAACACTGCATATGTATTATTTGTCTGCATGTGCATTATGTCTGGTTGTGTGTCTGCGTGTTTTGCACCGAGGACCGGAGAATGCAGTTACGTCGGGTTGTACTTGTGCAATCATATGACAATAAACTTGATTTGCTCCAATGATGAGATATTTCTTGCAAAATGTGTCTGAGGTGTCATGCTCCTTTGTGAACTGTGATTTCCCTTTGATCATAGTGGACAGAGTCCTTGACTGCATCTCATTCATTTCCCACACTTCGATCATCAACCCCGTTCCTGGATGAGCTCCTGGCCCTTACCATCCACTCCAACAGCCTCCACATTCAATAGATCAATCTTCACAACTTCCACCATCTCTAACAGGATTTTACCATCAGAAAGGCACCCCACTTTTTTCAGCATTTTAAAGGGCGTTGTGAAAGGAACAATTCATTGGATCTTTGTGGCACTTTCCCATTCAACAGCAAGAGGTGAAAGGACAGGTGCTGAATTTTTTCTCTTCCCAATATACAGGAGCACAAACAGTCTTTCCAAGTGAAGCAGTTTTACTAAGTATACTGTATTCAGTATTCTCAAGGTGGCCTCCTTTACACTGGAGAGACCAAAAACAGATTGGGTGCTTGTTCTACAGAGCATGTGCATTCGGAGTGAACCTAACTAGGCAGATGCTTGCTACTTTAAAACATTGTTCAACTCAGACCTGCCTATGACAACAAAGGCTTGAAGATCTCTTTCAGAACCCACAGTTTTATATTTGATTCTCTGACTCTGCTCAAAATCAACTGAAATTGGAATTTGAGGAATCACTGACCCCTGACAGTTTCACAGCAAGATTTTTCCAGAAAATCTACTGTTGTAAATTGTGCAGCAAACAATGAATATTTTAAATTTAGACAGCACAGTAACAGGCCCTTCTAGCCCATGATCCCGGGCAGCCCATATATCCCAATTAACTACAAACCCGGTACATTTTGAAGGGTGGGAAACTGAAGCTCCCAAAGGAAACTCACACAGACATGGGGAAAACATACAAACTCCTTGGAGACAACAGCAAATAGAAACCCAGATGGCTAGTGCTGTAATAGCATTGCATTAATCACTACACTAACCGTGCCACCCTTCCAATACAATAGCTTTGCTTATTAGAGTTTGCAATACATTCTGATCCACATTGCCAATAATCTCATGACACCTATAGCAAATAAAAAGTCTGCAACACTTAATTTTGTGTGAATAAGTAGAATGAGCACACACCTTCATGGCATCGTGAAGAAAGCACATCAACGGCTCTACTTCCTTAGAAGTCTGTGGAGGTTTGGTAATGACATCAGAAACATTGGCAAATTTCTACAGAGGTGTGGTGGAAAGAGTCCTGACCGGTCACAAAACAGTGGGGTATGGGGACACCAATACCCCTGAGCCTAAAGCCCTCCAGAAGAGTAGTGGACACAGCCCAGGACATCACAGGCAAAACCCTCCCCACTACCAAGAACATCTACAGGGAATGCTGCCATCAGAGAGCAGCAGCAACCATGAAGAGCCATCACCACCCAGCACCCATTTTTCTCACTACTACCATCAGGAAAGAGGTACAGGTGCCACAAGACTCACCCTACCAGCTGGTACCCCTCTACCATCAGATTCCTCAGCAATAAATTCAATCAGGAACTCATTTAAGGACTCTTACCTGTGAACGTTATTGTTTATTCCTCTATGCATTGCACAATTTATTTACATTTCTTTATTTGTTTGCAGTTTTTTTCTGCACAACCAATAAGTGGTAATTCTGCTTCGCCCGCAGGAAAAAGAATCCCAAGGTTGTATGTATATATATATATATATATATATTAATATTATATATATATATATATATATTAATATTATATATATATATATATATATTAATATTATATATATATATATATTAATATTATATATATATATATATTAATATTATATATATATATATATATTAATATTATATATATATATATATATTAATATTATATATATATATATATATATATATATATTAATTATATATATATATATATTAATATTATATATATATATATATATATACAGAGCCGTTGTCATACCCACACTCCTGTTCGGCTCCGAATCATGGGTCCTCTACCGGCACCACCTACGGCTCCTAGAACGCTTCCACCAGCGTTGTCTCCGCTCCATCCTCAACATCCATTGGAGCGCTCACACCCCTAACGTCGAGGTACTCGAGATGGCAGAGGTCGACAGCATCGAGTCCACACTGCTGAAGATCCAGCTGCGCTGGATGGGTCACGTCTCCAGAATGGAGGACCATCGCCTTCCCAAGATCGTATTATATGGCGAGCTCTCCACTGGCCACCGTGACAGAGGTGCACCAAAGAAAAGGTACAAGGACTGCCTAAAGAAATCTCTTGGTGCCTGCCACATTGACCACCGCCAGTGGGCTGATAACGCCTCAAACCGTGCATCTTGGCGCCTCACAGTTTGGCGGGCAGCAGCCTCCTTTGAAGAAGACCGCAGAGCCCACCTCACTGACAAAAGGCAAAGGAGGAAAAACCCAACACCCAACCCCAACCAACCAATTTTCCCTTGCAACCGCTGCAATCGTGTCTGCCTGTCCCGCATCGGACTGGTCAGCCACAAACGAGCCTGCAGCTGACGTGGACTTTTTACCCCCTCCATAAATCTTCGTCCGCGAAGCCAAGCCAAAGAAAGAAAAAATATATATATATATATGACAACAAATTTGAAATCTGAGCACTTTGTATTGTTCATTTAATTGCTTGAGACATTAAAACCAGAGGTTTTTTTGATATATATATATAAAGTGAAAAACCAAATGGGATATTTTTGTCTGAAGACCTGGTCAAGCAGGATCACGTAGTTAGAACCATAGCACATTACAAGCACAGAAACAGGCCCTTTGGCCCATCTAGTCCACACCTAACTATTATTCTGCCTAATCCCATTGACCTGCACCCAAAATAGAATCAGAGAACACAAGAAATAAAAAAACATCACTCCTTCACTAGAAGCAGAAAACAGGCAAACATCCTTTCATACAAATACCAATCACTATCTGAATATTAAGGAAAGCAATTTACACAATAGTCTAAAATTAGTGCAATATACTTAGCTAGAACCATAGAAAATTACAGCACAGAAACAGGGCCCCTCTCGTCTGTGACGATCCATTTTGTAATTTTATTGGACTTGATTTATTTCCTTTTCGGTCTATTCTTTAACCATTCAGTTAAAATTTTTTCTTAAATAACATGATTTTTATGACTTTAGAACAATGACCATTTCAAGTAAATCTGAGAAATATACAGATCCTCAAGGTATCCTCAGAAAAATGGCAGATACTTAACTGTATATTCTTCATAACACAGAAATACCAATCTCCCCTACAAGGTACAATTTATAACTAAAAGCAATTCACTGCAGCCCTTTTTTATATGGTTCATTATAGTCTTACCTTTTCTGGGCTTCTTGTTTACTGCAGCACACTTCACAGTAGTATTTATATTCACTACACAGCGTCTCTGTATTACTAAACCCCCTGTGCAAAAAACGCAAACCTTGTAATAACTTCTAACATTTGGGGAAGAAATCCATTTTAAAAAGATGAAAACGGATTACACTCAAAAGAAACTATTGATAAAGTTCAGGACTAATCATTTAACATGCAAGATTAGTAAAAATTATATGCTGCATGGTTTCCACAAATAAAATTGCAAAGCTATTTAAATATTTTACTCAGCATACCTCAAGCAATGCGTAATTGAAGTGTTCTGCTCCACATCAACAGAAAGGTCTAAAAAGTCTTCATCTTTGCTACTTACCTGTGAAGTAGGGACAATTTAATTATTAATAGCAGCAACCAGGGATGCAATAATCTGAAATTATTGAAATACAACATGTAATAGAAATTTCTGTTCTGGCTTCGGTATAGTTAAATGAATAAAATGGGGTTCTATTTTTAAAGCAAAAAATATTCAAACATGAAATAAGAGAATTGAAGAATTAAAAAATGAAAAGTGCAGGGACATGGGTTGACAATAGATACTCTGATGTGGAGCTAGCACTGGTACAACAACTGATTAATAATGATATCCTCTGTACTCATGCTACAATTGCGAAGGAAAAGAGTCCAAATACAAGCTTCTGATAATTATCATCAGACAAGTTAGTTAATATTCCTCTTCCTCACAGTTCCTTACAAGTTTAACCAATTCAATAAGAATTTGCAAATAATATTTTATCAATTTTAAAACATAAAGTTCACTCTACATTGAACTTACAGTTTCACAGTTAAGACATCTAGTTTCATTAGTTAACATTCCTTGAAACATCTCATGTACCCAGGTGGGTTCTGGTGCGTCATTGCCATTGTCATCATTAATACAACCATTATGTAGCTGGCCATTTTGTTTCTCTTGCTTTTTTTCTTCCTGCAGGATATCGGCAATAGTGTTTAACAGATAGTTCAGGAACTCGTGCGCATCTTGTTGCATGTAATTATCAAAAAGTTCTGAAACAAACAAAATGTGGAGTGGTGAAAAACTTGTGACTGTATAAACAGGGAAATTAACAAATCATACTTTGAACAAGCTACCCAAATTATCTTCAACTAAAAGACCAGTCAGAAGTAAAAATCTTAAATAAATGCTGGAGAAACCTAGATTAGGCCATATATCTGGGAAAATAATGAGTTAAAGTTTCAGAACAAAAATCCTTCTCAAGCTGAAACATTACTTGCGTTTCTCCTCTGACTGATGCTGCCTGGCCTGCTATGCATTCCCAAAATTTCTTTTTATTTTTGCACAACCTAGACAGGGATTGATGAATAGGAATGTAATATTTATATGAAAATGCCAGAAAATGACCATCTCCAACAACAATAGTTCAAAAACCTATACTTGATTTCATGAACCCATGGTTTATAATGGTCAGAAACTACACTGCATAAGCCATATTGGGCTTATGAGGCTGAGAGACTGGTCAGATTCATTATCCTGCAAGAAGTGACTTAACTCGTATAACACCAAACCTTTTCTACCACCTACAAAACACAGGACAGAAATATGATGGTATGCTTTTCATTTGCCCCAATGAAACTCAATCAAGACTTTAAAGAGTTCACTCAGGACAAGTACCACTAATCGATTCACTCCTTCCATTACTAAAGTACTTTGATGGTATTGGATTGGTTCTCCTACTGCCAAAGATCACATCAACATGGGAATGGAACTTTGAGTGGGTGGAAAGCTTATTGAAATTTTAGACAAATTGTGAGGTACAAAAGCTTAGGAACTGAAGATCAAAAGTACATTTCAATTCTAAAGGTTTCAAGGACAAAATGCACCCATGGTTTTGGAACTGGGAATAGGCCATTACTGAGAAGAGAATGGAGTCGCAGAGCAAAATTGAATAGGAAAACTTTTGTTCCTTACAGTAAAATTCTGACAATTCAGCATCCCAAGAGCTTTGGTCAGAATCAGAATTTATTGTCATAAACAGTCAGGAAATTGATTGTTTTGTAGCAGCATTAGAGTGTAAACATTCGTATAAACCACCTTACAACAAGAAATAAAAAAATAACGCACAAAAAAGTCAAAGGAAGGCAGTGTCTTTGTTTCATTGATCATTCAGGAATCTGATGGCAACAAGTGAGAAGTTGTTTTTATGCCACTGAGTGTTTGACTTTAGGCTCCTGTACCTTTTCCCCGATGGTAGCAGAGTGAAGAGGGCACGGCCTGGGTGGTGGGAGTCATTGAGAATAGAGGCTGCTTTCTTAAGACACTGCCTCTTGTAGATGTCCTCAATGGAGTGAAGTCTGGTTCCCATGATGTTGCAGACCAAGTTAATAACCCTCTGGAGTTTTTTTTTCTTGTCCTGAGCTTTGGCACCTCTATAATGCAACCAGCCAGAATGCTCTCCACAGTACACCTGCACAAGTTTGAGACTTTGGTGACATACTGAATCTCTTCAAACACCTCAAAGTATAGCTGCTGGCAAGTCTTCTTCATGATTGCATTGACATGGAGGCTCCAGGACAGATCCTCGGATTGGTTGACAACCAGGAATTTGAAGTTCTTGACTCTCTCCACTACTGAGCCTTTGATAAGGACTGCTTCATGTTCTCCTGACTTCCTCATGAAATCCACAATAGTCTCCTTGGTTTTGCTAACATTGAGTGGAAGTTTATTGGTGTGACACCACTCAATGAGCTGATCTCTCTCCCTTCTGTTCACTTCCTCATTGCCATTTGTGATTCTGCTGACAACCATGATATCATTGGTAAATTTGTAGATAGCATTGGAATTGTGCCTAGCCACACAGTCAAGCACGTGTAGTGAGTAGAGCAGTTGGCTTAGCATGCATCTTTGAGGAATGCCTGTGTTGACATTGTTTCCAATTTGTACTGTGGTCTTCAAATGAGGAAGTCAACAATCCAGTTGCAGAGGCCCAGGGTTTGGAACTTCTTGACCAGCACTGAGTTGTAGTCTATGAAGAGCAGCCATATGTATGAATTGCTGTTTTCGAGGTGATCCAGAGCTGAGTGGAGAGCCAGTGATATTGCATCTGCTGTGGAGCAATTGTGATGATAGATAAATTGCAGAGGGTCCAGACCTTTGTTTAGGTAGGTGTAAATTTTGGCCATGACCAACCTCTCAAAGCATTTCATCACAGTGGATGTTAGTGCCACTGGGCGAAAGTCACTGAGTCAGTTCATTCTGCTTCTTCTTGGGCACCAGAATGATTGATGCCCTTTTGTAGCAGGTGGGAACTTATGACTGCAGCAATGAGAGATTGAAATTGTCCATGAACATTCCAACTAGTTGGTTGGCATACATTTTCAGAACTCTGCCAGGTACGCCATCAGGAACTGACTCCTTGCGAGGATTCACCCTCTTGAATGATGTTCTGACATCAGTCTGAGAGACACAGGGTCCTCAGCCTTTGCAGGGATTCTCATTGGCGCTGTTAGATTCTACTTCTCAAGGTGGGTATAAAAGGTGTTCAGGTCATCGGGTAGTGAAGCATCACAGTCATCTATGGTGTTTGCCCTCACTTTGTAGGCCATAATAGCCTGCATTTCCTGCCATAGTTGGCGTGTAATCGTGTCTCTAGCTTTCTCCAGAATTGCCATTTTGCTTCAGAATTGTTACTGGCCTTCAACAAGTCATACCTGGACTTTTTGTAGAAATTGGAAACCCCGGCTCTAAACACCCTTGACCTTGCCCTCAGCAGGTTGCAAATCCTTTGACTTATCCAAGGCTCCTGGTTGGAGAAACATCCGGTATGTGCGCATGGCCACACATTCATCCATGCAGGTCTTGATGAAGTTGGTGTCACCTGTTGCATATTCATTCAAGTTTATGGATGAGTTCTTGAATATGGTCCAATCCATTGATTCAAAGCAGTCCTGCAGACACGTCTCTGCCTTCCTCGATCATACTTTTGCCATCTTCACTACTGGTGCTGTGATTCTTAGTCTCGGCTTTTACACCGGGAATAGTACAGCCAGGTGATCAGACTTGCCAAAGTACAGTTTTAATATGGCTTGATAGGCATTCTTCATGGTGCAGTTGTCGAGTGTGATGGCTCATCTGGTCTCACATGACGTATTGGTGGTAGTTCATTAGAGTCTTCTTCAGGTTGGCCTAATTGAAGTCCCCTACAATGATCAGAAAGGCATCAGAAGGTGCCATCTCGTGGCTGCTAATCACAGTGCGCAGTCCCTCAGGTGCCAGCCTGATGTTAGCCTGGGACAGAATGAACACCGCATCCAGGTTGATAGCGGTGAACTCTCTCAGCAGGTAGAATAGGTGACACATGGATTGCCAGATGTTCCAGGTCGGGGGTGCAGAACTGGGACAGAACCATGATGAACCACAATGAATTGATAATGACACAAATGCCATCACCCCTGGTTGTTCATGATGCTAGCCCTCAGGCTTTATCTCAGTCTCCAGAATGTCCTTGTTTAGCCATGTTTCTGTGAAGCACACCACACAGCACCCCCTGATGTTGTAATTTGGCTCGGAGTTAAAGTTAATTTTCCAAGGATTGTACGCTGGCCAGGAGGATGGCAAGGAATGGAAGCCCCAGAGCCCGGCATCTTAACATAGCCCCCCTCTGCGTCCACATGGTTGAGTCTTCTTTAAATAGTCAGTGGCTTGGCTGTTGATAACTCCTGCGGTGTTTAAATGGTGTGTGCAATGACTCTTTAAATCTCCTGTAACGTTTAAATGGACTGAGCATCTGCTGCCTGAAACTCTTGCAAAATTTAAATGGCCCATTTGTTGGCTGTTTAAATTGCCTGAGAGTCAGCTGTTTAAAGGTGCCTCTATCCAACAGAGACTGCCTTTTTTGCCAAATGCGAGATTTTCTAGTTCTTAGGACATCCTCATTCACTGGCAAGTTTGATTCTATGGTTCTGGGGTTGAGTTTTAATAGTTCTGAACGGAAATATTTTATAATTCCCGTCAGAGCTGAATGCAGAGTTGCCATTGTAGGGCGCTATCTTGTCCATTATGTTGGACTAACAGATATTACTCAAAATGCATTTTTATTGTTCATGCTACACAGATTAATCAGACGTATCACGATTTCAGAATAATACCAAATTACTGAAGTTTTACTCTTGTTCTTCATATCATCTGTAAGTCCTGTGATCCAAATATTAAAATTAATCCACGATGTCACTTAAGACAGATTATAGATAGGTTTTTGGGAGAAATTGGGGCAGTTTCGTTTTAGTGTAGGTCACATACAAACACTTTATAACAGATCTTATTTAAAATACTGGAGCTCTGCTCATGCTAGACAGGCCAAGAGCCTTTGCAAAAGCTTTGAAGAGTACCCAAGAGGGGAGTCACGTGATGGAGTAGTGGCCGGACGGTGAACTCCAGCCCTCTCCAGAAAAGTCGGGAAAAACAAGAGAAAATACAAAGGCACAGAAATACAAGTTAAAGAAAAGTGAGTATAAAGGTGGAAAGAAGATGGAGACAAAAGGAGAAAAATCAAAATCAACGGAAAGAAGAGAGGAAGAGAAGACAACGGAGGAAAAAGGTGAAGGCCTTACCTGTCCGAAGAGGCCCGCTGTGGAGAGAGGGCCCCACTACCTCAGGTCGGTAGAAAGAGAACTACAACAATGGCTCACAGAGCCGAGTAAAAGTGCGCAACCGCGCATGAAAAAAAACACACCGACGGGAGGGGGGACCAGCTGGGGAGTCGATCTCCACAGCCGGCAACGACAGCTGCAGAACACCTGCAGCAAGAAGAGACCACAGAAGACAATGGAAACAAGAAAGAAGAGGAGGAAAGGGCAGCAAAGAAACAACAGATGGTCAACCTAGAGGAAGAAGAAGAGGAAGAATACAGTGAAATAGATAAAGGGAAAGGCAAGGTAAAGGATATACTTGCTCTTGTTAGAGGATATATGGAGTCATTTAAAGAATGGCAAACACAGGAATTCAATGATTTAAGAAGAAGAATAAACAACACAGAAGAGAAAGTGAATAAAATAGATATGACCTTAACAGAAATGGGGAAAAAAATGGACAAGATGGAAGAACGGGCAGTAGCAGCAGAAATGGAGGTAGAAGACTTAAAAAAGAAATTGGAGGAATCTAATAAAAAAACTAAAGAGACACAAGAATTACTAGCCCAAAAAATAGATATAATGGAAAATTATAACAGAAGAAATAACATAAAGATAGTGGGCCTTAAGGAAGATGTAGAAGGCAAGAATATGAGGGAGTTTATAAAAGAATGGATCCCTAAGGCCCTAGGATGTCCAGAACTACAGCAAGAAATGGAAATAGAAAGGGCACATAGAGCATTGGCCCCTAAACCACAACCACAACAAAAACCAAGATCTATTGTAGTAAAATTCCTAAGATATACTACAAGAGAAAAGGTACTGGAGAAGACAATGGAAAAAGTAAGAGAGGGCAACAAACCACTGGAGTATAAAGGGCAAAAAATCTTCATTTATCCAGATATAAGCTTTGAACTCCTAAAGAAGAGAAAAGAGTTCAATGCAGCAAAAGCGATTTTATGGAAGAAAGGATATAAATTTACACTGAAGCATCCTGCGGTATTGAAAATATTTATTCCAGGACAACAAAACAGACTATTCTCGGATCCAGAAGAAGCACGAAAATTTGCAGAACAATTACAAAAATAGATTGAGGGATGAAGACGGGTAATGAGAGCAAAAATTATCACGATTGATATGTATGTGGGTAAAGACAAAAATAGACTGAGGGATGAAGACGGGTAAGGAGGGTAAAAATGACCACGATTGATATGTATGCGGGTAAAGAGGTATAAGAGTGAATAGAGACAATGGGCATATGTGAAAGTATCTGTAATTAGAAGAAAACATAGAGAGTATAGACAAGAATTAATAAGGGAAGGTAATGGAATAGAGAGAATAAGGTGGGAATTAAAAGAGTGACCTTTGTGACATATAAAAAGCGAAATCTTTTCTGGGGGGGCTGGGTGGGGGAAAAGAGCGGTCACTGCAAAATCAGTTGACGCTTGCGAGTGGATTCGCAAATCCAAATGGAGAGGGGAGATGTGGTTGTCCGACAAGGGATAAAGGGCAACTCAGGAGGGGAAGGGGAGATTGGGGATAAAGAAGATAGAAATAGGAGAATAAGGAAAATGTTGGATGTTGTAGGAATGTTGTCTGGTAAAGAGTTGAAAATAAGAAAACAGAAATGGAAAAGGAGGAAAGGTAATGATGGAAAAACGGAAAGAGAAGATAAACAAAATATAAAATGGCTACGCTGAACTATATGACTCTAAATATTAATGGAATACATAACCAAATTAAAAGGAAGAAACTACTAAATTTACTGAAAAAGGAAAAAATAGATATAGCATTTGTCCAAGAAACACACTTAACTGAATTGGAGCACAAGAAATTAAAGAGAGATTGGGTAGGACATGTAACAGCAGCATCGTATAATTCAAAAGCAAGAGGAGTGGCTATATTAATTAGCAAAAATGTGCCATTTAAAATAGAAGAGGAAATAATAGATCCAGCAGGGAGATATGTTATGATAAAATGTCAGATATATTCAGAGCTTTGGAATCTACTTAATATATATTCACCTAACGAAGAAGATCAAAAGTTTATGCAAGATATCTTTTTGAAGGTAGCTAATACGCAAGGGAACATACTAATAGGAGGGGATTTCAATCTGAATTTGGATCCAAATATGGATAAAACGGGGAAAAAAATTAACAGGAAGAACAAAGTAACCAAATTTATAATTAAATCAATGCAAGAAATGAAACTTGTGGACATATGGAGGAAACAAAACCCAAAAGAAAAGGAATACTCATACTACTCGACTAGACATAAAACATACTCAAGGATAGACCTATTCCTGTTATCAGCCCACATTCAAGGGAGAGTTAGGAAAACGGAATATAAAGCTAGACTATTATCGGACCACTCACCCCTGTTATTGGCAATAGAGCTAGAGGACATCCCTCCAAGAATGTATAGATGGAGATTAAACCCCATGCTACTTAAAAGACAGGATTTTAGAGAATTTATTGAAAAACAATTAAAAATGTACTTTGAAGTAAATACGGAATCAGTGGAAGATAAGTTTATACTATGGGACGCAATGAAAGCATTCATTAGAGGGCAAATAATAAGTTATGCAACCAAGATGAAGAAGGACTATAATCAGGAAACAGAGCAGTTGGAAAGGGAAATAATAAACATAGAAAAAAAATTAGCAATAAAGGAAGATACAACCAAAAGAAGAGAATTGGCGGATAAAAAAATAAAATATGAAACATTACAAACATATAAGGTGGAGAAGAATATAATGAAGACAAAACAGAAATATTATGAACTAGGGGAAAAAACACACAAGATCCTAGCATGGCAGCTTAAGACAGAGCAAACTAAGAAAATGGTATTGGCAACAAGGAAAAAAGACAAACAAATTACATATAATCCAAAAGAAATTAAGGAAAACTTCAGAGAATTCTATGAACAATTATACCGAACCGAAAACGAAGGGAAAGAAGGGAAAATAGATGAATTTTTGACTAAAATTGAACTACCAAAACTACAAATAGAGGAACAAAATAAATTAACAGAACCATTTGGAACAGTAGAAATACAAGAGATAATAAAAAATTTACCAAATAATAAGACACCAGGAGAGGATGGACTCCCAATAGAATTCTACAAAACATTTAAAGACCTAATAATACCGCCCCTCCTGGATGTAATCAACCAGATTGATGAGACACAAAACTTACCAGATTCATGTAAAACAGCAATAATTACAGTGATACTAAAACAAGGGAAAGATCCACTCTCACCAGCGTCATATAGACCAATATCTCTGCTAAACACAGATTATAAGATAATAGCTAAACTATTAGCAAACAGATTAGCAGAACAGGTACCGAAAATGGTAAATTTAGACCAAACTGGATTTATCAAAAAAAGACGCACAACAGACAATATTTGTAAATTTATTAACTTAATTCATGCAGTAGAAGGAAATAAAGCACCGGCAGTAGCAGTTGCTTTAGACGCAGAGAAGGCCTTCGACAGAGTAGAATGGAATTACTTGTTCAAAGTATTGCAAAAATTCAGTTTACCGGAGAAGTATATTAATTGGATTAAAGCATTATATAAGGGACCGTTAGCGAAAGTGACAGTAAATGGACATGTATCAAAGCAATTTAACTTAAGCAGGTCAACGCGGCAGGGATGCCCACTATCACCATTATTGTTTGCGCTAGCTATAGAACCACTAGCAGAATCGATAAGAAGAGATAATAATATAAAAGGAATAAAAATAAAAGACAGGGAATATAAAATCAGTCTGTTTGCGGATGATGTGATAGTGTACTTAACAGAACCAGAACTATCAATAAAAGAACTATATAAGAAATTGAAGGAATATGGAGAAGTGTCGGGATACAAGATAAACGTAAATAAAAGTGAAGCAATGCCTATGAATAACGCGGATTTCTCAAAATTTAAGGAGGAATCCCCATTCAGATGGCAAATGCAGGCAATAAGATACCTAGGTGTGCAAATAAACAAAAATCTAGGCCAATTATATAAACTCAATTACAATCCACTAATGAAAAAATTACAGGACGATTTAGAGCATTGGAAAGAGCTACCACTAACACTGATAGGAAGGATAAACTGTATTAAAATGAACATTTTTCCAAGGATACTATACTTATTTCAGGCATTGCCAATACAACTGACAGAAAAATTCTTCAAAGAGTTAAAGAAAATAATAAGGAGATTTTTATGGAGAGGGGGGAAACCGAGGATAGCACTAGATAAATTAACAGAATGGTATAAACAAGGAGGCTTACAATTGCCAAACTTCAAAAATTATTATAGAGCCGCACAATTAAGGTACCTATCAGATTTTTATCAAACAAGGGAAAAACCAGACTGGACGAGACTAGAATTAGATAAAATAGGGGAAAAGATACCTGAACACATATTATATAAATGGGACGAAAAATTGGTACAACATAGAACTTCTCCAGTATTACACCATCTCCTCAATATATGGAAGAAGATTCATGTAGAAAGAAATAAAATAAATTACCAAATACCAAAACTAATATTGACGCAAAATAAGCTACTCCCTTTTACAATAGACAACCTTGCCTTTAGAAAATGGGAAAAAAAAGGGATTAAAAGAATAGAAAATTGTTTTTCAGGAAGTAGATTCTTATCCTTTGAACAAATGAGAGATAAGTACAATATAACTGGAGATACAGCGCTGGCATATTACCAACTGAGATCCTACTTGAAAGATAAATTAGGAAGCAACTTGAGTTTACCAGAGGGAAGTAACCTTGAATATGTGATTACAGATACAATGTTAATCAAAAGATTTATAAAAAATATGTATATTAAACTGCAAGAAAAGGAAAATGAGGAAACAAATGGTAAAACTAAACAAAAATGGGAACAAGATTTAAATATAAAGATAAAAAAGGAAACATGGGAGAAGTTATGCTCTGGAACGATGAGAAATACAATAAATACGAGGCTGCGTATGATACAATATAATTGGTTACACAGACTATACATTACACCGCAAAAGTTAAATAAATGGGACCCAACAGTATCTGATAGATGTTTTCGATGTAAAAAAGAAAGGGGAACAACAATTCATGCAATCTGGACATGTGAGAGAGTAGAAAAATTTTGGGATGATCTCAATCAGATATTAAATAAAATAACAGAAAACAATATACCAAAGAATCCAGAGATCTTTCTCCTAAGTAACATAAAAAATAAAGAATTTGGAATTGACTTGGAAGATGCACAAAAAAGATTTGTCAAGATAGCCCTAGCCGTAGCAAAAAAATGTATTATGTCAACCTGGAAATTGGAAGATAATTTGAAAATACAACAATGGTATATAGAAATGAATAAATGTATTCCATTAGAAAAAATAACATATAGTTTAAGAAATAATATTGAAATATTCGAACAAGTATGGGAGCCTTACATTAAATACAATAGCGAAAACCTACCGGGAACAAACATTACCTAAATTGATGGAAGGAGAAGAAAAGAAAAGAATGGACTCAGTAGAATTTCTGGTGTATTTTTGTTGAATGACAACATTGTCTAACTGAATTAATGCAACCTAGATCGTATACCTAAAATGGATGAGAGGGGGGGGGGGGTGGGGGGGTGGCTTGGGAGGAGGGAGGGGGGAGGGAGAAAAAGTCACTGTAAATGTGTGGAAAAGAAAAAGTGTATATCATGGCTATTGTGATTTATGGTGTGAAAAATAAAAAATTTAAAAAAAAAAAAAAAGTACCCAAGAGACGTCACTAATGGATTGTTGTTCACAAAAAGACAACAGATGAAAGAACTCTTAGAAGCCGTAGGTTGTCTGAGTGGAACTTGTAGTTCTAAGAAGGTCATGTGGTTTTGCAAGCAGAGAGAATAAAACAGGCTTTCTCTGAGAGAGAGAGAGAGAGAGAGAGAGAGAGAGAGAGAGAGAGAGAGAGAGAGAGAGAGAGAGAGAGAGAGAGAGAGATCAGTTCTGCAGTCTTATAGTTAACAGCAGCAACTGGGACTGAAACAGGACAAGCTGGCAAGTTTGTTGAAAATCCCATTTGGAAGAAAGGTTTTGAGTCCTTAGTTCAGCCTGGTCAAAGCCCTCATGGTTCATGCAAGAGGAGAGAACTGGCTGCCTAATGTTTCACTTGGAATAAAAGAAACAAAAAGGAACTCTGTAGTGACCTGAAAGAAATAAGTTATCATCTGGAGAATCCTGAGGGGGCAAGTTTCTTCAGCAAGACATTGAAGTGGCTGATTAAAAGAAATCAGTTGTGGGTGTCCAGTGAACAACAAATCTCTCTGAAAACCAACCATTTACCTTTCAAGCACCAAAGCCTGGTGAACTTCATAAATGTTAAATTCTGTGCACAGTATAAGAATTGCCAGCAACCAGTGAACTTAGAGGAATAAGTGAGATTGGACTGTGAATCGAAGAACTTTTTTGAACTTATACACACATTACATACACGTGCGCTTAGAATTAGAAAGGAGTTAAGTTGGGTTAGTTTAAGTTAATAATGATAGGTTAAAGTAACCATTTGTCTTGGTGAATATCTATTGCTGCTGGGTTTATGGGTCCTCTGGGCTCGTAACACACTACAAGACAGAAGTTAGACATTGGTTTTTCCCAGTGATTTACTCAACGATCAATCATCTCCATTTATTTTGTCAGTAGCTTCTGGGTCAGATTTTAAGTCATTGACGATTACTCTATTGACTGTATCCCTAATAATGATCAATTTAAACTAAACTAATTCCCTTCTTTTTTTAAAATCTTACCATTTTCTTTTCGTAATCTTGTTATAAACTTCTTGGGAGGTATTACACCGACTTTCTTCTTTTGTGTGGCTATATTATGGAAGAGATCAGCTAAGCACATGAGTAGATTTTCCTTTCTCCTTGGCTGGTTCTTGTAGGCGAGAACCTTTTCTCGAAATGGACGACAAAAATAAAGTGCCTGAAGGACTGAATTACAGTAGCAGGTATTCCCAAACTGAAAACAAAGGGACAAAACAAGTTGAAGTCTGTCACAGAGTAGTGCCAAAAGCAATTGATTGAAACAAAACTTTACAAAGTTTTACAAGTAAATGATCACATTCCAGCCATTCTAATATCTATCATAATTCCCAAGTGAAATATTATTGCTCTATTTTAGTTTTCAACCCAGCGAAGAGCAAAAAGGTTGCAGTTTATTTTAAAATAAATGTTAAAGGCTTATGTGACATATCATGCATGAACAAAATAAGAATCTTATTTTAATTATCAAAATAAATGAATATAATTAATAGAAATGGAGGAACAAAAACAATATGTCGTGAACTATATATACCTCCTATCACAATCGGTTCTCAGAACTTCTTGCTTCCATTGATCCTTGCCCAGTGCAATTATTGTGCTAAACTTAGATCCGCCCAATTGTAATGTAGCACAAGCTATTTCATGTGAATAGTTGCGCAGAAATGGGGTCAAGTGTAAAGAATGTCAAGTGCAAGGAGATGGCTCTCTTGACATACATTTTGCTTGATTTAGTCAGAATGAAATTAAATGAAAAGGCTGAAGTTCAGTACCAGGTAAAGATGGGTCATTTTGAACCAAATATCCACTAATTCATACTGATATTTCCAGGCTATGCAAATGAGGAAAGAATACCTCAGCCTATACTGTAATCCACATTAGCATTTTTCTCCCTCAGCCTGGCATTCAAAACTTATTTTAAATAAAATGGTGCAATCCTGGCTCAACTATAGTAATATTAAATCATCCCATGAACTCGCCTAACTGTTCAGAACATATACTGAAGCCATGGTCCTGCACCAATTCAAATCAATTAAAAGTATGATGCACTTATTGTCAGAAGCCCAATCTGCAGCAATCGACGTTCTGAAGTAATATCACATTGATGTGTCAAATTCTAGTGTTGAGACATTTCACATCAAGGTGGTACAGAGAAACCCGCAGTCAGTACAGGGTATGCAATCAAAAATGACTGTATATGCTACTCCAGTATATCTTATAATAGAATACAGTGAATTGGGTGCCAGTCAAGTGAGTAGCTTTGGACTGAATGACATCAAACTTCAAATGTACAGAGGTGGATAGGGGAATCCTGTATAAATTAGTGGACACAGCCCAGCACATCACAGGCAAAACCTTCCCCACCATTTAGAACATCTACATGGAATACTGCCATCAGAGAGCAGCCACAATCATCAAGGATCCACATCACCCAGGACACACTTTGTTCTCGCTGTTGCCATCAGGAAAGAGGTATAGGTGCCAAAGATTCGTACCATCAGGTTTAGAAACAGTTGCTACACCTCCACCAGACTGCTAAACAACAGACGGAATTAGAAGCCCCTTTTCCACTGGCATCCTAGTTAATTGGCTGTGCAGCGTCCTGGAATAGGAAGTCCTTTGCGCAGTTTCCACTGGCCACCCTTAACTGGTTCACTAATTACTTTTCCACTGAACACACTCATCCCCAGGATCGGAGTGTTCTACCTTCAACTGGAAACAGGTGATTATCTGCTCTCTTTTTTCTACTGGTTTTATCAGCAAACCGGTGTCAGCAAATGCCAGGAATACAAGTAGGGGTAAAGGGGGTTAATCCCTGGCGTGAAATGACATCACTTGATACCAGCATTCAGCAGTGTTCCTTTTCCATTGGACCCTGTCCCAGTAAATTCCTGGGACAGGGTACCAGTCAAAAAGGGGCTACTGACTCATTTAAAGACTTACTTTGCATACAATTATTACTGAATATTTATTTTTTTCTGCATTTGCACAGTTTACATTTATTTGTTTACATTTCTCCTCGAGTACAGTTTACAGTTACCAACAAGTAGAAATTCTACTTGATCTAAAGGAAAAAAAATCTACAAGTTGTATGTGATGTCATGTATGCACCCTGATAATGAATTTGAATGTTGAATCTGCACTCTTTCAAACAAGTCCTTCATAGTCCTGCCTTGTAGACAATGGAAAATCTTATGGGACTCTGGAGTAATTCACGTGTCAAAGAATCTTCCCAGCTATATTCTTTTAGCCAGTTTTTATGTGAATTGGCCAATTTTGTCAACAATAACTCTCAAGAGGCAGATAGGAGACTTATTGATGGAAATATCATAAGAGAGCTAAACACTCTTTTGTTGGAGATGGTCACTGCCTTCCACTCATGTGGCAGAAATTTGACTTCCATTTAATAGGCCATGCCTAAATCTTACCCAGGTGACTTCATTATCTCTGGAGTTGTTAAATTTTTGCACAATCAGTAGCAAAAATCTCCATTTCATGCATCTGAAAGAGATTGTGGTTTGGACAGTACTCTGAGGAAATACTAAACTGATGTCCAGGATTGAGATAATTGGTTTCCAAAACAAGTAATTTTTGGTGAGAGATACAGACTCCAAAAACAATATTTCACTCAAACTGAATTTAGTTTTACTTGGGCTCCAAACGTGCTTATATGCGGACATGGAAATCACAGGCAGACACTCTCACCTAATGAGATCTGGAACCAAATGCTAATAGTAGAATCCAAACAAATGTCTTGGTGTGCGTGTGTTACTGAATAACATTATGAATGACACTTTCATCTGGGAGAGTAATTAACTGGATTGAATTTATCCTTTTTTTAAATATATAGCCAGGACATGGCTGAACAATTTTACATATTGGTAGGCAGATGCCACTGCAGCAGTCATTGCCTCTGGGGTACAAGTCACCAACCTGGAGTTTGTCCCTTGTCTTTGCTCTATCCAGCTCACAGCCTTTTCTTTGTGCAACTGAAGTAAACTGAATGGTTGAAGACTGGTTTTGCTAATGGTTAAGAGTAGCTATGAAGTATTGAACTGCACGTTTCACAAACATTTCTACGACTGATTCCACCTGCAGTGACCAATGCCTGAAGAGGGCGCACAAAATCAGTCAACCGGTACGGACTCGAAAGGCCAACATGGCCTGTTTCCGCTCCGTAAATGGTTATATGGTTATGACTGAGACATTACCTCTTGCTGACGATAATTTCTTCATACAAGTTTTTTACACTCAAATTGTAGGATCCGCCATAAGTGAGTATGGGAATAATCTTGGAGGTACCTCAAATTAATTCTGCTAATTTTGAATGAACTACATGACAAAAATCAGTACAACTTAACAGAAACTCCTGCCCAGAGTTAACAAGGTTTTTGGTAACTACATGACTGCGCTAGTCCTAGCTACGCTAATGGGTGATTACTGTGTTTGATGTTTTGTTTGTACTGGTCTGAGCTGCAGTGAGGATGGGAACATTTTATCATTCCTCATTAGTAATAATTCTGCAATTTAATTTGTGGGACTAATGATGAGTACCAGAAAGGTCAGAGCCCATTCTTATGCTAGTTCTGTCAATTGTTGTCCTGGTAATAATAGACACTTGCACAAACTCAGAGGATTAAAGGCGTGCACTTGAAATATAACAAGTGTAGCATGGCTGCTTTCAAAGGGGATGATGAGCTTGAGACTTTGTGAACCAATTAGATAGTTTCATTTTATACTCTAATTCAATCTCATGGAAAGTCGGTTCAGAGATCTGCTCACTTCCTCCATTCTAATGAAGTATTTTAATCTCATTGTGGAGGGCATACTCCTTCCCAACCTTTTTTTTCCCCCCAAGTGTAAAGGATATTGGATGTACAGTTGAAAGTTAGGATGCCATTTTAGCATTCTTTTCCTTGTTGGTTGTAATTAAAAAGATATCTATTATATTTTAAATAAAGTCACAAGCTTCCAAGTAACTAAATTACACATGTCCTCTATCAAATTCTTTTACAATTACTGTATTTGACTGCATACAAGACCCACAGGCATATAGACAACGCGCCCCCCCACCCCCACCCCATTCAGCGGGGAATATAAAGGATTTTGTTTTAGTGTACTTACGGGTAAGCATTTAAAACTTGGACAAAACATGCAACTAGGACAATAGGAAAAATCTTTTTAACAATAATACTGCTGTAATTAACAAAAGCAGCTTAGTTATAGCAGAGAACAAGCTATCAATACAGTTATCATAAACAAAAACACATGGTAACACCAACCTTCTGTTCCTGCAAAACCCTGATTCCTTTGTTGTTTTCCTAATCTCCTAGTCTCATTAATGATCATTTTGGTAAAAAACGCATTTCCCCGAATTCCTCTCATTTATCACCCAGTTTTTTTAAAAAACTCCTCCTCAAGTTCTGCCCAATGTGGGGTGGAACAACAAAGGTTACGTTTACCCTTTTTTAGCAGCCTGTAGCTGTTCTTACTTTTTCCATTCTTGTATCATTTTTTCTGTAGGCAGTGCCCCAAAAACACTCTCTGCCACTCTGTTACCATGCTCCTTAGCGTAGTTTACCACTTTTAGTTTGTATCCAACAGTACAGCTTGAACACTCCTCTGGTAAAACTTTTCCACTGCTATCACCATGAGTTAATATTTTGGTGCACAACGAAAAATGTCGGTTATGGTAGTGAGTCACGATGATCACGGTCGGGAAAGAAAGTGGGTCTTATATGCTGTCAAATATGGTAAATCTCTGGCCATAACAAACTTGAAATATCATAAAGGATGAAATCAAATATTTAAAACTTTGCTATTCAGACATTTACACTATTATATAGTTAAATTACTTTTAAAATAGTTGACTTATAAATAATCTAATCAATATTGATTTGTTGATGCCATTTTGTAATTTAAAATACTTACATTGACTAAACCAAAATAATGTTCATTGATTGGAAATTGTTCAGGCCCAATCTCTTTCTCTAAAGCAGAGGCATTGATGCCCTGGAAAAAAACACCAAAAAAAAATTGATTATCTGTAAATCAAAGTAGAAACTGAACATCAAAGTACAAGCAGATTACATTTCTCATGCCAAACAGCAACACTCAAGGAATTTATAAACTTCTTGATATCTCACACAGCATCTGAAGTTCAGGAGATTCAGTGCAGGTATAACCTTTAGGTTGCCACTGTATCATAATCAGATTAAAGTGCAAACATGTGCACCTTGTTATTGTAACTAATTGTTGCACAGGACATTAATAAGCACATGGAATTAATTTAAGGTCAACAAGAAGGACAAGTGGCAAGTGATGACTTATTTACTGTGTTTCCAAACTCAGCTGTGAAAAGATTTTGATCATAATAAACGAGCCAATTACGTGCTTTTCCTCAAAAAACTTTCTGAAATCTTTCAGGTTATGCTTAGTAACTACATAGTAATGTACAGATTCAGTTTGGCATTAGGGTTTAACTTTTTTTTGAAACAAGGTTTGCTCTCTTCATGTACTGCATCCGCCTCTAACAACTTTCTTCATTCCAGACTCCAGTCTTCTAACTGCTTCCTGGCTAGCCCCTGATCTTCCACCTTAAAAATGATCAGGTTTATTCACATTCTTTATACTCATCACAAATTCTCACCCTAATACTGGTCCACCTCTCAATGCTGTTTTCAGATTTTGAAATATAATAGAAAGTAGTACTTTCTCTTTGAGAATATTTCCATGAAGTCTCAGGTGCATTTTATTACATTGAAAACATGGTACAAATGCAGGTTGTTAACATTTTTAGTAATTGATCCTTATTTATTGTGAAAGGCTGTTGGAGATTATATTACCAGCACCAGACATTTTCCACATTCTTTTTATGTATATTCATACAAATAGAAAACAAAAAGCTGTTCAAATGAAGGAATGTTTCTCTCGTTCCCCAAAGAGAAAAGAAACACTGGCAGTGAAATGCTGGGATAATTGACCAAAATTCATACACATTTATTTTGTTGACTGACAATTTATGCCTTTGATATGTTACTGTTATCTGTCAACTACTTGGATCGTTTTTGTCATCACTTCTCCCTTTTACTAAATTCAGCATTTTTTACACTGCTGTAGATAACCAGTTATCAAGCTTCCAACACCAATTTGCTTTAAAATGCTGAATGGAATAACAAATCTAGCTTCAGATGTTAATTTTGCACGGCGACATCTTGTCAAAGACAAAAGCTTGGATCAGATTAGAAGCATCCATTTGTAAAACATTGTAAAATAAAGTTTTATTCAGCTGCCAATCAAAAACCCTGCAGTCAATATTCACCATATTTTGCACAATTCATAATCGTAGTTCACCCAATGCGATTTTTCTTTGTACTTGCCAGGTTCTGCTGTGTAACATTAGTGTTTTTTTTTAATTTTCCCTCCATCTTGATGGGATCACATTCCTTAATTTTTTTTTACATCATGTTCTACCTTGGTGATGTTCAATAAACCAATGAATTATTGCAGTACTCCATTAACTTGTTTAAGACATTTTGTTCATTTGGATTTCCCCGTGTAGTTTTATCATCCTTGCATAGACTTGGGAATTAAATATTTAGCTAGATTTTTTCCTTTTCCAAATATTTATCCACTTTTCTTTCAAAAGCAGTTATAGATTCTGCCTCAATCTAGAAGACCGAACCTCTGCAAATAAAATTTCTTTTGAAAGTTTCCATTATACATTAGGTAACTTCTTTTATGTCCTCCAATGGTCAACTAATAGAAATTGTTTAACAGTATTTATTTTATTGAAAACATTCACTTGAGGATAATAATCAGATTTTATCTTAACTTTTTTGTTCCTTGTAAATTAAGTCACACACATCTGTAAGGAACTCAGTGAATTTCTTCTGTGCCACTCTCATTACAACTTTCCTAAAGTAGGATAAATTATCAGTTGTGTTGTAACATTTAACTGCCTTTGTACTCAATATCCTTGGACAATTTTACATCCCTTGAAAGTAACTTATCCATTGTAAATGAACATCAAAGTCTCTTTACAGCAGAAATGTAGAGGGACCATTTCTGCAGGGTTCAAGATAGGTTTGTCCCACTGAGAAAGGGAAAAGAATGGTAGGATAAAGGATCCATGGTTGACAAGAGAGATGGGGACAACAAATCAAGAGGAAGAAGGAAGCAAAAAGGTTTAGGAAACAAAAGTCAAGAAGAGCTTATTAAATTATATGGTAGCAGTAAGAAACAAGAAAGGACTTTAGGAGAGCTTTGGGGGGAGGGGTGGGGGCACAAGGCCTTGCCCATTTGGATTAAGGAAACCCCTGAAGCATTCGACAGCATATGTACATAAAGAGAAGGATGATTAGAGGTTAAGACGGATTTGAGATGGGGGAGGAGAAGGGGGGTGAGGGGAGAACATGTGGTTGAAAACAGAGGGGGTCCAAAATGAATACTTGCCTTCAGTTTTCACCAGAGAGAAGAGCCTTGGTCAATGCTGGAGCATTTTGACATTAAGAAAGGGGAAGTCCTCATTCTCTTTCTCTTGCAGTTTGATGTACATGTTTGTTATAAATCTTTTAATTATCATTGTGTCTGTAATCACATATTCAAAATTGCTTCCTTCTGGTAACCTCAGTCTGCTTCCCAATTTGTCCTTCAAGTAGGTTTTCAGTTGGCGGTATGCAAACATTGTACCTTGAGTTATACCAGATTTGTCCTTCATTTGTTCAAAAGATAATAATTTATTTCCCAAAAAACAATTTTCTATTCTTTTGATCCCTTTTCTCTCCCATTCTCGAAAAGAAAGGCTATCTATTGTGAAAGGGATTAGTTGATTTTGCATCAATATTAATTTTGGTAGTTGGTAATTTGTTTTATTCCTTTCTACGTGAATCTTCTTCCAAATGTTGAGCAGATGGTGCAGTACTGGTGAATTCTGATGTTGCACCAACTTTTCATCCCACTTATATAGTATATGTTCAGGTACCTTCTCCCCTATTTTATCTAGCTCTAATCTGGTCCAATCTGGTTTTTCCTTGTTTGATAAAAATCTGATAGCTATCTTAATTGTGCTGCTCTATAATAATTCTTAAAGTTTGTAAACCCAAACAAAAATGGGAACAAGATCTAAACATAAAGATAAAGAATGAAACATGGGAAAAGCTATGCTCCGGAACTATGAGAAATACAATAAACATGAGATTACGCATGATACAATATAATTGGTTACACAGGCTGTACACCACGCCCCAAAAGTTAAATAAATGGGATCCAACAGTATCAGACAGATGTTTTTGTTGCAAGAAGGAAACGGGAACAACAGTACATGCAATTTGGGCATATGAGAAAATGGAAAAATTTTGGGAAGATCTAAATCAGGTATTAAATAAAATCACAAAAAGCAACATACCAAAAAATCCAGAGATCTTTCTTAAGAAGTAAAGAACTTGGATTCGATTTGGATGGAGCACAAAACAGATTTATTATGATAGCCTTAGCTGGAGCAAAAAAATCTATTATGTCAACCTGGAAATTAGAAGATAGCCTGAGAATACAGCAATGGTACATAGAAATGAATAAATGTATTCCATTGGAACAAATACATACAATTTAAGAAATAACATCACAGTATTCGAACAAATTTGGGAACCAAACATGGAACACAACAGAGAAGTTTTACCGCGGACCTCCACCACCTAAAATGACAGAAGGAGAAGACGAAATGAACTGACCCAGTGTGTAAAAGTAGAAGACACAAATTTCTTATTTTCATTGTGCGATGACATTTGCCTCATTTTTACAGGTAATTGATTTGTTTGAAATAAAGATTCTACATGCATTTTGCATTCAAGGGTATATGCTTTCAATTAACTTAGTTAGATTTTTGGCAGTCTCCCTATTACTTTACCTAGCAAGATAGAAATCATTTTAAGCATGTTGCACCATAAATAAAGCAATAGGTCTAAAACTAGATTGTAGAGTGGTACAGTAGTTAGTACTGCTGCCTCAAGCTCCAATGATCAGGGTTGACCTGTCCTGGTGAGTAGGAGAATTCATTGGTGGGATGGAAATAAAGGAAAAACATGGTTGGCATAGATTGATATTTGATGGTCATTGCAGACATGGTGAGCAAAAAGGTCCGATTCCTTTTCAGTGACTTTCTAAATTCAAGTTAGCAGTTAAATCACACCAGAGATATGCACCACTAGCCTTTCTCCAAAAGATTGATCTTCTATTCAGTTAATTTCTATTCATATTAACTAGTATTAACAAAGTGCAAAATGCATCCTTGCCATTTTCCCCCAAATAATAGGACATATTATCCATATTTGCTCATAACACAGATTCAATTGAGCAATTAGCCTTCTTCTATGCTGGTTGCTGCAGCAATCCTATCAATTCCACTTTTTTTTTTAATAATTTGCCAGTAAACAGTTCAGATTTCTTGTCAGAGTACATCACATGCAACCCTGAACTTCATTTTTCCTGCAGAATCACCAAATGGTAATTACTAAATGGCAAAAAATAAACTGTACAGCGTAAACATGTAAACAAACAAAAGAACTGTAAACAGATAAAAAATGTAAACAAACTGACTGCAATATAGAGAAAAGAAATCAATAAAGTGGACAGGAGTCCTAAAATGAGTCTTTGTTGTTAGGGAGTCTGATAGCGGCTGTTCCTGAACCTGGTGGTGTGAGTCTTGTGGCGCCTATACTTCTTCCTTGATGTCAGCAGCGAGAACAGAGCATGTGCTGGGTGGCATGGGTCTTTGATGATTGCTAATGTCCTCCACAGCAGCATTCCCTGTAGAGGTTCTCAATAGTGGGGAGGATTTTATCGGTGATAGTGGGCTGCGTCCACTACCTTTTAGAGGACTTTATGCTCAGGGGCCTTGGTGTTCTCTTATCAGACCATGATGCAGATGGTCAGCACACTTTCTACTACACTTTTTTTGAATATTTTATTTAAAATCAACACATAAAATAAGAAGCAAATATCACATTGTTACAAATAATTGATTAAATACATGTTGATCTACAATGATAGAAAAAAACCCATCTAAATCCCCCCCAGTCCCCATCCCCTACCTACCCCCACTAAAACTATACTAAAAAAAACTAAATTGCTAAAATATTATATTAAAAATAGATTTACATTAAATTGGATTACTTTAGGAAACACTCAAAAATCCCAAAAACATTTCACCAAGACACAATTTATTAAGGGAAGACTTCACTGGCCTGGAGGATTCAAAGGAATTATTTATAAATTCAAACCTAATGTTTGAACATACGGGCTCAAAATCTGTAAAAATATAGACTATTTACCTCTCAAATTAGATGTATTTTTTTTCCTAATGGAATCTGTTTGCCATCTTCCTACTGTTAAAGGGGTATCTGATTTCCAAGTAACAGCAATACATGTCCTTGCTATCACCAGAGCTCATTTAACAAATTTCAATTGAAAATCTAATAGATGTAATTTAGGAGTTATATTTTCAAAATTCCCCATCAATAACAACTCAGGATTCACCGGAAAAACAACACCTATAACCTGTTGCAAGAATTTACTTAGAAATTGAAAAGGTTCAACTTTTGAACAAGACCATATAGGATAAAGAAAGGTTCCAGTATCCTCACCACATCTAAAACATTTATCCGACCTGCCCGATTTCCAGTTATTCATTTTTTGAGGGGTAATATATAATTGTATTAGACATGGCATCTTTACACAGATTTTGCCAAATTTGTTGATCTACTGATATATTTAAATAGTGTTCCCATTTTTCTCTTGTAATTTCACATATGCCTAATGAAATAAACTTCTTGACAATTCCATCAGTAATCAATTGTTCTAATTCTGTACAGTCCTTTAAAACCATTTCTGATCTTAATTTTTCTCTCAAATAAGATCTCAATTGAAAATAATAAAATAAGGGTATTACATGGAATGTTACATCTAATTCTCAACTGATCAAATGACATCAATCTACCACCCTCATAATCTCCTATTTTAAAAATTGCTTTACTATACCATATACTTAAAAAGGATCATCTTTTGAAAAAGTTATGAGGATTACCTAATGGCATTTTTAGTGAGAGAGCTTCATCATTTTCTAATTTAATCTTATTCCAAATACTAATCAAATATTTCAATAATGGGCATCCCTGTCAACAATCATTAATATTGGTTCCCATTTATAAATAAGTTCTTCAGCTATATCCTCTCCAATTTTATTTAATTCAATTCCCACCCATGATGGTTTCATACTTCCAAATATAAAGGTATAGAAGCAAGAAACCTTAATTGTGCTGCTTTATAATAATTTTTAAAATTATGAAGTTGTAACCCACCTTGTTCATATTTCCATGTTAATATTTCTATTGATATTCTCACCATCTTACCTTTCCAAAGAAATTTTCTAACTTGTTTATTTAATTTCTGAAAAAAATGTTGTGGTATAAAAATTGGCAAAGTCTGAAACAAGTATTGAATTCTTGTAAAAATATTCATCTTAATACAATTAACTCTTCCAATTAAAGTTATAGGTAAATTTGTCCATCTTTTCAAATCCTCGTTTCTACTACACCTCTGTAGAAATTTCCCAGGGTTTCTGGTGTCACACCAAACCTCTGCAAACTCCTGAGGAAGAACAGGCGCTGACATGCTTTCTTCATGTTGGCATTGATGTATTGGGTCCAGAATAGATCCTCTGAGATAGTAACCCCCAACAACCTAAATCTGCTCACCCTCTCCACTTCCGATCTCTTAATTATCACTGGATTGTATACCTTTGGCTTCTCCTTTCCTGAAGTCAACAATCAGCTCCTTAGATTAGGTGACATTGAGTGCAAGATTGTTATTGGTGCAACATTTAGCTAAGTTTTCAATCTCCATCCTGTATGCTAACTCATCCCCTTGCTTTATACAACACATCAGCAAATTTGTTATGGTGTTATTGTAGTACTGAGGTACACAGCCATAGGTGTAAAGTGAGTAGAGTAGGGGACTGAAGTTCTCTTGCACATTTCAATTACTCCCCATCCATTAACATCAAGGTTGGTGCAGGGCAATCTCCTTCGGAGTAATGGCAGTGGGGGTGGGGGGGAAATCATCCAAATCATGCATCAGCCTGACTTGTTTTTCCATTGTATTGCAGTTAGCTCCTATTAAACAATTTTTTTTAAAAAAGGGAACTCCCTGGACTATGAATGACCAGGCTTTTAGAAATTTTCCTTCATACAAATTCTTGCGCACACATTTTGTAGCTGAGAATAGGTTTTGTGGTGTTTATTGAAATTGGAAACAGTATATATTCCATTAGTTTAACTAAGAGTAGCACCAAGGTAAACATTCATTGAAATGAAAGAATTTGGGAGGATTCACGTGATGGAGTAGTGGCCAATTGAGAAAACCAGCCTTCTAAAGGAAAATAGGAAAAAAGTTAGGAAAAAGCAAAGCATAACAAAAATAGAATACAAGAAATAGAAGATAAAAATACAGAGAAGAGAAAGAAGGTGGCTTCCAAGGAGAAAGTAAAAACTGGAAAAAAAAAGTAGAAAAGTCGCCAAAGAAAGAAGGCAGCCTTACCTGCATGAAGGAACAGGACACTGAGGTGGTGATGAGCGCCCGAACCTCGAGGTCACTGCCTGCCCTGCGGAGTCGTGACCCACCAGCCGGTGCACTACAAAAATAGTTCTCAGAGCCAAACAAAAGTGCGCAACTGCGCATGTGCAGTGCGCAATCAAAGGAGAAAGAGGACACTGGCGAGAGGGGGGCTTAGCAGAGGAGCGAGCTGTCAGAGCGAGCAGCTGAGGGACGCCCGACTCCAGGTCTCAGCTGGAGGTCAAGGAAGACAGCAGAAGAGGGAGCGATGAAACAAACGTGGGAAATAGAGGGAAGACAGACAAGACCAACATCAGGAAGCACAACAGACGAGCAGCCCAGGAGGGGAGGACCAGCAACAAGAGGACCAGCAAGAACAAAGAGATACAAGCAGCTCATCAGGAAAAACAGAGACACAGACACAAAGAGAAGACACAGAAGAAGAGGAAGAAGACCAAGATCTTCACAGAGAAATAGAAGGTAAAACTGTTGGACAAAGAGAAATAAGAGGTAAAACTGATGAACAGAATATAGATAAAGTCTTTCTTTGAAGATCAAATGAGATCACTAAAAGAATGGTTGTCAATGAGAGTTTAATGTAATTAAAAGGAAAATGAAAAGAACAGAAGATAAAATGCAAAGGTTAGAACTGGTAATGGCAGAAATAGGGAAAAGAGTAGAGAATGTGGACGAGTGGAAACGGCTGTAGAAATGGAAGTGAATGACAAGAGAAAAATTGGAAGAAAGTGACAAAAGATTTAAAGAGACACAAGAGTTGTTATCTCAGAAAATTGATATGTTGGAAAATTATAGTAGGCGAAACAACAAAAATAGTGGGCCTGAAGGAAGAAAGCACAGACATAAAGGATGGAACCCGAAGGTCCTGGGAACAACAGAAATGCAGGAAGAAATGGAAATAGAAAGGGCACACAGAGCATTAGCTCCAAAACCACAAACACATCAAAAACCAAGATCCATCTTAGTAAAATTTTTGAGATTATACAAGAGAAAATATACTGGAACAGGCAAAGAATAAAATTAGAGAAGATAATAAACCATTGGAATACAAGGGTCAAAAAATATTTTTTTTACCCAGACATTTTGAACTCTTAAAGAGGAGGAAGGAATTTAATACAGTGAAATCGACTTTATGGAAAAAAGGCTACAAATTCATATTAAGACATCCAGCTGTGCTTAAAATATTTATACGCGGGGAGCAAAACAGACTATTCCTGGATTCAGAGAAAGCGCAAGAATTCGCAAAACTTTTGCAGGACAGGAGAAGAGATGAAGAGATGCAACAAGAATGAGGAACGACGATAAAGTATAGATAAAGATGTAAAAACAATGTATATGTAAAGAACTAAAGGGGGAAAAGAAAAGGGAAGGGAGTAAGAGGGGGGAAAAGAAGAGAGAGCTTTGTTATATGTGTTTATAAAAAAGTGTTTTCTGGAGAGGGCTGGGTTGAGGGGGAATAACCATCACTGCAAAATCAGTTGATGCTGCAAACAAGATCGCAATTCAAATGAAAGGGGGAGTTCTAGCTGCCCGGCAAGGGATATGGGGCAACTCAGAGAGGGGGGAACTTTTGGGGTTAAGGTATGAGTGGATGTGGGAACTGCAGGGGTACTTTATGTCTTAAATGTGTTGTCGTACCTTAAGTGTAATAAAAGAAAACTAAGAGATGAAAATGGGGAAAAGGGGGATAGAGGTGACAAAGAGATGGAAAAGAGGTGTATGCAAGATATAAGATGGCCATGTTGAACTATATGACTATAAACATTAATGGAATACATAACCAAATTAAAAGGAAGAGGCTACTAAATTTATTGAAGGAGGAAAAAAATAGATATAGCATTTCTGTAGGAAACGCATTTAACTGAAGCGGAACATAAAAAACTAAAGAGAGACTGGGTAGGACACGTAACGGCAGCATCCTATAATTCAAAAGCTAGAGGTGTAGCCATACTAGTTAACAAAAATGTACCAATCAAAATAGAGGAGGAAATAATAGATCCAGCAGGGAGATATGCAATAATAAAGTGTCAGATATACTCAGAAGCTTGGAATTTGCTCAATATATATGCGTCTAGCAAGGAGGATCAAAAGTTTATGCAGGATTTTTTTGAAGATTGCAGTCACACAAGGAAATATATTGATAGGAGATTTTAACCTTAATTTGGACCCAATGTTGGAAAAAACTGGACAAAAGACAAGTAAAAAGAATAAAGTGGCCAAATTTATGGTTAAATCAATGCAGGAAATTAAACTTATGGATATATGGAGGAGGAAACACCCAAGAGAGAAGGAATTTTCATATTATTCGAGTAGGCACAAAATTTACTCAAGGATTGATATGTTTTTGTTGTCAGCTCATATTCAAGGATTCAAGGGAGAGTTAGGAAAACTGAGTATAAAGCTAGACTACTATCAAATCATTCACCCCTATTATTAGCAATAGAACTGGAGGACAGCCCACCAAGAACATGTATATATTTTTTTTAAACTTTATTTATTAGTTCAAAAAACAAATAATATGACATATGCAGCAATTAAACATAAACATGAATGTTTTTATATATATATATATATATATATATATATAGACAAAAAAAAGAAAAGAACCCCCCCTTCAGCAAACTCTCCTAAGGAGAGCCATAAAGAAAAAAGAAAGAATATTAAAGTTAAATATACATATTAAAATCTAATCAATATAAATTGAAATACAAATATTCTGAGTATAACAACCACTTATTAATAAAAAAATTATAATTATCACGCGAAACATACATAATTTTTCCATTATTAAACAATATTTCATCTCATTATGCCATCTATTAATATCAATCATATTTGCATCTTTCCACGTACTACCAATACATTTTTTCGCTATGGATAAAGCTAAATATACAAAAGCAAGCTGAAACTTATCTAATCCCAAACCTTTCAGAAGTTGCAAACTACCCAATAAAAATACTGTTGGATCTAAAACTATTTTAATTTTATACAGGTATTCTAAAAAAGATTGAATTTTCTTCCTCACCAAGAACATATAGATGGAGGTTAAACTCCATGCTACTTAAAAGACAGGAATTTAGAGAGTTTATTGAACACCAAATTAAAACATATTTTGAAATAAACACAGAATAAGTGAAAGACAAATTTATATTATGGGATGCAATGAAAGCCTTCATTAGAGGACAGGTAATAAGTTATGTAACTAAGATGAAAAAGGACTACAATTGGGAAATAGAGCAGTTGGAAAGGAAGATAGTAAGTACAGAAAACAAATTAGTAAAAAGGGGTGATATAACGAGAAGGAGCGAATTGGTGGACAAAAAAATTAAATACGAAACATTACAAACGTACAAGGTGGAGAAGAACAATGAAAACATAGCAAAAGTATTACAAACTGGGAGAAAAAACACAAAATATTAGCCTGGCAACTTAAAATAAAACAAGCTAAAAGAATCAGACTGGCATCAAGGAAAAAGGACAAACTAATTACATATAATCCAACAGAGATTAATGAAAATTTTAAGGAATTTTATGAACAATTGCATCAATCTGAGAATGAGGGGAAAGATGATAAAATAGAGGAATTTTTAGCTAAAACTGAACTGCCGAAATTGCAAGAAGAGGAACAAAGCAAACTAATAAAACCATTTGAAATAGAGGAAGTACAGGATCTATTAAAAAAGCTGCCGAACAATAAAACACGAGGAGAGGATGGATTTCCAATAGAATTTTATAAAACATTTAAAGATTTATTAATTCCTCCTCCCCTGGAAGTAATGAACCAGATAGAAGAAACACAAAACTTGTCAGATTCATGTAAGACAGCAATAATTACAGTAATACCAAAGACGGGGAAGGATCCATTAACACCAGCATCATATAGACCAATATCTCTACTTAACTCAGACTAGAAGATAATAGTGAAATTATTAGCAAACAGATTGGCCGATTGTGTACCTAAAATAGTAAAACAAGATCAAACTGGATTTATTAAGAAAAAACGAACAGCGGACAATGTCTGGAAACTTATTAATCTAATCCACGCAGTTCAAGGAAATAAGAAACCAACAGTGGCTGTTGCTCTAGATGCAGAAAAAGCCTTTGACAGAGTAGAGTGGAATTCCTTTAAAATTTAAAGTATTACAGAAGTTCAATCTACCAAAAAAATATAAATTGGATTATAGCATTGTTTAATGGACCGTTGGCAAAGGTAACAGGAAATGGATATGTATCGAGTCACTTTAAATTAAGTAAGTCAACTAGTCAGGGATGTCCTATCCCCCTCATTGTTCGCCTTAGCAATAGAACTTTTGGCAGAACTGATAAGAATAGAAAATAAAATAATGGAGAGGGAGTATAAAATCAGCTTATTTGCAGATGACATCATAGGATACCTAACAGAACCAGAGTCTCAGTAAAAGAATTACACAAGAAATTGAAGGAATATGGAGAAATATCGAGGTACAAGATCAACGCAAATAAAAGTGAAGTGATGCCAATGAGTAACGCAGACTATACAGAATTTAAAAAAGAATCACCATTTAAATGGCAAGCACAAGCAATCCGATACCTAGGGATCAGGTTAGATAATAACTTAAGCCACTTGTACAAACTAAATTATCAGCCACTAATAAAGAAATTGCAGGAAGACTTAAAACACTGGAAAGAACTACCGCTAACATTGATAGGGAGGGTAAATTGCATTAAAATATACGTGTTCCCAAGGATACAATACTTATTTCAAACATTACCAATTCCCTTAACAGAAAAATTCTTTAAGGAACTAAAGAGAATAATAAGGAAATTCTTGTGGAAAGGGAGGAATCCAAGGGTAGTGTTAGATAAATTAAATGGGAGGTATAATCAAGGTGGTTTGCAGTTACCAAATTTTAGAAATTATTATAGAGCCGCACAATTAAGGTATTTTACCAGACAAGGGAAAAACCAGACTGGACTAAGATAGAACTAGATAAAATAGGGGAAAAGGTACCGGAACATATACTTTATAAGTGGGATGAAAACCTGGTGCAATATAAAAGCTCACCAGTATTGCATCAATACATGGAAGAAGATCCACTTAGAAAGGAAAAAAAATGAATTATCAAATAACAAAATTACTATTGACACAAAATCTACTAATCCCTTTTACAATAGACAACCTTTCCTTTAGAAAATGGGAGAGAAAAGGAATCAAAAGAATAGAAAATTGTTTTTTGGGAAATAATTTAATAACATTTGAACAGTTGAAGTACAAATATGGAATAACTCATAGTACAATGTTTGCATATTATCAATTGAAATCTTATTTAAAGGATAAATTGGGAAACAGCTTGAGATTACCTGAAGGAAGCAGCTCTGAATACATGTCTACAGACACAATGATAATTAAAAGATTTATAACCAACATTTACATTAAGCTGCAAGGTAAGGAAAATGAAATAAACTATAAACCTAAGCAGAAATGGGAAAAGGATCTAAACAAAAATAAAAAAATGAAGTATGGGGAAAGTTATGTTCTGGAACTATGAAGAATACAATAAAGACAAGGTTATGCATGATACAGTAGAATTGGTTACACAGGGTATATATTACTCCTCAAAAATTAAAAAAAAAAATGGGATTCAACGTGATGTTTTTGCTGTAAGAAGGAAATGGGAACAACATTACATGCAACTTGGCCACGTACAAAAGTAAATACGTTTTGGGAAGAATTAAATCAGATACTAAATAAAATTACAAAAAATAACATGCCAAAAAAAATCTCATTTTTTTGGCAAGTAATACAAGTAGAGAATTAATCCTCAAATTGGATAAAGTGCAAAAAAAATTCATTATGATAGCCTTAGCGATAGCAAAAAAATGTATAATGTCAACTTGGAAAATGGAAGAGAGCCTGAGAATACAGCAATGGTACATAGAAATGAATAAATGTATTCCACTGGAAAAAATAACATAAAATTTAAAAATAAAGTCACAATGTTTGAACAAATTTGGGAACCATACGTGGAACATATTAGAGAGAGCTTGCCTATGTCCTCCATCCCCTAAAATGAGAATGAAAATGATAAGAAGACAAAACGACTAGATTCAGTGTGTAATAAATAGATGATGCATTTTTCTTGTTTATTTTCCTTGGTGTGAAAATATTGTTTTATGGTTTTATTGTACTGTATATGTTGAATATTTATGGTTTTGGAGGGGGGAGGGAGGGAAAGGGGGAAAAAAGGGGAGAAAAGACCACTGTGTAAATTTAATGAGAAACATTTGTACATATTTTGGTTGATATGGTTCATATTGTGAAAAATAAAAAATATTTTAAAAATTAAAGAATTTTAACAAATGAACGCAGAGCAATATGACACAGAGAGCTACAAAAAGCAGGTATATCTGACTTGGAGAAATCAGCTTATGATATACAAAAAGAATGTACAGATACATTAAAAAAATTCTTACTGCAGTCAAAAATGTACGTAAAATACACCAACAGCAATAACACAAATTAAATTACCATAATGCACCACGAGACAGAAAAACTGATAATAAATAGAAAAGTATAGATCACTACCTGGATTGCTGTTAAATAATACTTCATTAATACAACTCACAGGAGATCTGTAGACTGTGACTTACTCCATTAACTGCTCCTTCATGCCCCAGCAAAGTATAGATCACACATGTCAAACTCAGGCCCGCGGGCCAAATTTGGCCCGTGATATAATTATATTTGGCCCGCAAGATCATATCAAATATGTATTAGAGCTGGCCCGCTGGCCGCCGTGCCAGTATAGCGCATACACAGCTAATACTACAAATCCCAGAATGCTTTTCAAACACGTTGGCGCCAGCCCGTCAATCGCCCCCACCTCCTCTCTTTACTTTCATTAGCATCTGCGACCTGTCGCCCAACTCACACGTAATAAACCCCTTACGAAAAATGGCCAAACGAAAGACAGAAAACAGGACCTTTCAAGACAGGTGGGAGGGAGGCTATATGCTCATCATTTTAAAAGACAAACCTCTTTGTCATTGAAGCAAGTTGTTATTTTTTTGTCTTGTTGGCTTGTGAAAAAAAAATACATTTAAAAGGAGCTGAAAGGCTATAGAGAAATATTATTTATTGAATATTTTATTTCTCATTTGTTAATGCTTCTTCTGGAAAGAGTTTAACCAAAACTATTATTAAACATTTATTTTAATAAGAAAAAGTTTAACATTACATATGTTGAAAGAAGAGAAAACATGCAGATATTGTTGAAAATTTTCAATCAATATTTAGTTTGGCCCACGACTTAGTCCAAGTTTTTAATTTTGGCCCTCTGTGAATTTGAGTTTGACAGCCCTGGTATAGATAAATAATGATTCATAGTTGCAATTAGTGGAACAAAAAATGTATCAGTTGTACAAACAAATCTTTTGAAGGTCTCAGAGAAGTTTATGGTTAAGGGAACTGAGGGAGGTTGAAGAGCCTAATATTGGTTGGAAAATAAACTTCTTGTACCTTGAGGTACTGGACCTTAGGCTTCTGTACCTTCTGCCTGAAGGTTGCAAGAGATCATTACCAGGTTTATGGGATCCTTGATTATGTTGGTTGACTCATATGGATGCCTTCAATGGCCAGGAGGTCATTTTCCACTTTTAGCAGCCTTTTGTGTTCCTGTACGCTCAAGTTTCCAAACTAAACCAGCCAGTACACTTTCCAGAATACACCAATATTAGTTTGGAAGTCGTGTCAAATCTCTTCAAACTTCTTATAAGGCAGAGACTTTGGTGTGCCTTCTGCACAGCTGCTTCAAAGGTCTGGTTCTAGCAGAGGTCCTGATACATGGATTCCCAGGAACTTGAAGGTCCTATCTTTCTCCTCACCGTCTCATCAATGAGGACGTGCACAATCCCTCGGCTTCCCCTTCCAAGACTCCACTATCAGCTCTTTGATCTTGTGAATGTTTAGAGCAAGCTTGTTCTGACATTACACACCCAGATTCTCTTTCTCCATCCTATATTTTTAGTCATCATTTCCAGTTATTTGGCCAACAACTGTGGTGTCATCAGCAAATTTACAGACTGAATTGGAGCCAAACTTGACTAAGAATAGCTGACATAGAGGGTAGGTAACTAAGCACACAGCCTTGAAGTGCCCATGTAAGAGGTGATGTTGCCAATCTATAAAGACTAGAATATGCTGATGTCATAGAGCTGTAAAAGGACTAACAGAGGCCCAGATCCCAGAGATTATTGGTTTTCCTGATGGTTCTCAGTTATATATCTCTTACGGAACCGGGGGACTGCTGGTTTATCCTCTCTTAATAGTTCAAACATTTGCTGATCCCATAGGTTTTGTGTTTCTAATTTGTAATCTTGTCATACACCATCAATGTTTCAGATACTTCTAAAACTTTATACATTAAGAATTACTTAATGTTTCTTCTTTATCACCTACTTTTCCTTTTCTGTGTTCTGATTAAGACATCTTTCCACACTTTCCAAATATTATCTGATTTTTCAATTTTTTTTCCTTTGGTTTCCCACTCATCCTCTGAGCATCTGATTCGATGATTTCCCATCCATATGAAAGCCAGCCACCACGTGCTGAATGAAACACCATTGAACATTTCCATTTGACAATATTCTTAGATTATCCAGATCCAAATCATTGAATAAATTTTTCCAAGCAGTTAAGGCTAACTAGAATAATGTGAGATGGAGTCACTTATAGACCACATCATGCAAGATCACTGGACATCAGTTCCTTCAAGGACATTATGGAATGGTGAGTTTTACAACAGCTTAATTATCTTGTTTACTAGGTCCAGTCCTTTTGTAAATGTTTGATTCCATCCCCAACCCGCCGCACCCACCCCCCCCCCCCCCCACCAATCACCTGGATTTGTATCTCAAAGAAAATTGCAAAACTACTTGGTTTCAAAGCAAAGCAGATGAAAAATGTGTTCCACTTTATATTTCTGCCCTGCAACAATTTTATCTTGGTCCCATCTTATTGGATTCAACTGGCAAATGTCCAGGCTTCTTTTTCTTCCATTGGAAATAAATACCATGTGAAACTTAGATTAAAAAATACTAATTCTTTCCAATCAGATCACTGCTCTAGGAAAAACTGCTGAGCAGAAATCAAGTAGTTTCTTGCCTTGTCCATGCAAATTTTAAACAACAATCAAGCTTGACTGCACTGGTTTACCTGGAAGATGTCACAAATGCATCCAAATTCATTCATTCAAATGCCTTGCTGTTCAGCGTAGGTGATCATGTTTCTCCATCCCACATGATCTCTGACCCTCCAAATTGTAGTTGTTGCCTCTTCTTCTTTGATGAAGGTCCCATCTTTGAGCTGAGACCATAGTCGATGTCAAGTTCATGAGTTGCCTTCTTCAGGTGCAGTGTTCATAATGGATGGGTAACCCAGGCCATTGATCAGCAGATTCATCTGCCCAGCGTTTTTAAGTTTTACAACCATAAATTCCAATTTGTAGAATCTGCTTGTTTAAAAAAAACATCCACCATCTGCAATCCATGGCTTCAAGTGACCCAGATTGGGAGGCTAAACAGGTGCCTAAAGGTGAACTGTTGGCGATCAGACAGAAGGAGAGCCTTACAACTTTTGCTGAGCAATTGCACCAGCACTGACACTGGCAGTGGAAGATACTCATTCCATTTGATACAAATGCCTACATCTTCTCAAAAGTCAAAATATAACTGTCAAATCTTTGCAGTAAAACACAATGAAGTAATCTGTATGAAGATGACTACCAAACCAAAATGTGGTTTCATTTTAAGAAACCCTAAAACACTCTCCAACCCAGGAGAAACAAGGGCATGAATACATCATGTAAGTAAACAAGGAGCCCCCCCACCACCCCGAGACAAAAGCAGAAAATGTTGGAGGCACTCATCAGATAAAGTAGCATCACATTTAAAAAAGGGCGGCACTCTTAAATCAGCAGTTAGCACAATGCCAGTGACCTGTATTCAAATCCAGTGTTGTCTGCAAGGATACATTCTCCCATGACCACGCGAGTCCACGTGAGGACCCCCCCCCACCCACACTCTCTCTACCTGCCTTTTAGCCACACCTTCCTTCCTCTAGCTCACAATCCGTTTCCCCAATCCATAATCTGCTGTCTTATCAGCGTACATCTTCCTTAGCTCTCCATCTCTTACACCTTGCTTACTTTCTCCCCCCCCCCCCCCCCCCCATCTGTATTGGCCTATAAATTGTCAGGTCATGCTCCTTCCCCTCACACTTTTATTCGGGTTCTGCCCACCTGCTATTCCTGATTGAAGGGCTACAGCCCAAAACATTGGCCATCTATTGTCATCCATGAATGCTGCCTGACCTGCTAAGTTCCTCTCGTATTTTGTGTTACTCATATACAATGAATATTTCTTCCTTCTTTATAATTGGAATAGTACTTATTTTTTCCTTTTTTTTTTTAAAAAAAAGGAATAACAACTATAAAGTTATGTAATACTAAATAAGGGGTGACATGGTTTGCGCAATGCCTTCACATCACCAGCAATCGGGCTAGTGATCGGAACTAGGGTTCAAATCCCATGCTGTCTGTAAGGAGTGTGTACGTTCTCCCCACGTCTGCATGGATTTTCCCTGGGAGGCTCAGGTTTCCGCCCATTCAAAATATACTGGCGTGCAGGTTAATTGTGTATAAAATGGGTGGCATGAGATTTGTGGGCTGAAATGGTCTGTTACTGTGCTGCATGTACAATTTTTTTTAATTTAAACACAAGAAATGCACTGGGCTGTGGGAGCATAACACTATCAAGCCCACAAGGACATTGGAGGAGAGTGGCTGCAAAACTTCGTAAAATATTTAAAATTATCAGGTTTAGGAACTGGGAAAACCATAAGGATTTAGTAGAAGATATAAAATCCTAAAAATATTGGGGAAAGATCTTGGCTGGTTTGATAGCATTTCAGCTATAATGGATTGTTTGGGAACACTAGAATGGAGAATTTCAACACATCTTGGAAAAATTCTATCACTAGTACACGCACATGATAGAAATGGAGAAAGATGGTGGAAAACTATGAGCAACGAGAGCTGGCATGTTTTCTCAAGTATTATTGCAGAAATTACCTGGTGATATGAGATATGTTAAATACAATGCCAGTTTCTCCATATTAATGTTGCTGAAAATTTCCAAATTCACATTGCCACACCAATGACTGGTCTTTGTCTTAGCGCTGGAACAACTCTCCCTTCCTACAAACTATTAGAAATGTGGGCATACAAAACCACCCGAGTTTCTAACAAGTTTTTAAACAAACATTTTAATTTGATTAAATTGCAGTTCAGGAAGCTCAAACAAGTTTGTTTCAACAGCCATATTGCAGGTCACAGAAGCACAGATGAAGTGCAAAGATGCATGTTTAACTGAGGAGTTAAGGAGAAAATAGATATGACAGTGAGGGAAGTTGTCAGCATCAACAGCCATATTGCAGGTCACAGAAGCACAGATGAAGTGCAAAGATGCATGTTTAACTGAGGAGTTAAGGAGAAAATAGATATGACAGTGAGGGAAGTTGTCAGCATCGAGCCTCCGTCACAGAGTTCCTTGGCAGATTAGATATAATTGAAGAGATAAATTCAGTTTTGAAAGCAAAAGTTGGAGAACAACATACATAATTAACCAAAAACATCTGTTGAACAAAATGACCCACATGAAATACATTGAAAATGATTGGTACAGTACTAAAATGGAACTGCAACATCGGAATCCTTTGCATCTTTGAAATGGGCAGATCTACCATTTCAGATAAATACCAGTATATTGCATGTGACAGCACTATTTGAAACAATAAAAATTGTGATTTCATGGTACTCTGGCCATTAATCTCAGACACAAAACCGTAACCAGTTAATTACTTATTTTTCTCATTTTCTTTTTGTATGAACTTGCAATAACCAATAACCCCCACCCCCCCAAAAAAAAAGTGCTCACTCTTGTAAACTAATTAAGGGGTTCTGATGGATTATGAAGACTTATAACAATATATTTTCAAACTAGTAAATTGGTATGGTTCTTTAAAAGACAGTCATTGTGATTTTAACAACTTCCTAAAACGTCAGACCTATTTTCAATGCACTCCCCAGCACCCAGCTCGCGCTGTTTAAATTCCACATTGGAATGTGAAGCAATGTCAACATTGGCAAGTATTCAATCATCAACTAACAAGAAATTGCTTCCATTTAAGAGAGACAAAATTAAAATTGAAGAATCCTCAGGATGTCTCCTGAATAATGAATTGCCACAACAATGAAAAAAAAATTACTCAATCTTCAAGTAATCATCTTCAAATGAAGGTTTTGTCGTGTGAAAATAACCAAACTATTCACTCTGAGTACTTCAGGGGGTGGGGGAGGTGATAGAGAAAGAGTTGAATAAAACACCATCCAAGTGATTTTCTATCGATTTACTATGAAGGCAGCCCAAAAAAAGTGAAAATTGCAGTACTATCAAAATAAATGAAAAGATACAACATGGATTGCATATTATACAGCAATAGTATAGCTAAATTTAATTTGCAGATTCCACGACACTAAACTGCAGAACTTATTCTGTAGAAATACAATCACTGAATTCCCATTAAAATCGGAGAGCTCTCATGAAACTCAATCCAAAATAAGGAGGAGCTTGAAAGGGTGGTTCCTTGAGCCAAGTGACAACTCTGCCCTTTGTTGCCTGGACTTTCTGGTCACCCTCAGCCTTCATTAAGGTGCCACACATCACAGCCAAGTTCCCAACGTGAGGGTTGCAGCACATTGCTTGGCGGGTACGGTTCACACTCGACGCGCTACCCTACACCTGCCTCCCGCCCGCCCGCAGTCCCGGACCTCCAAAGGCCTGTTTCGGCACAGCGATGGGCCAGGTGCCGAGGAACCAGAAGACAACGCCTCGTTCTTCCATGCAACTTGAACGATCGTTCCCCCTCAACCGCCAACCACCCCCCCCCCCCCCCACCTCGTTTTTCTCTCGGCCTGTCAGCAGCCGAACGGGGCCGGAAAGGAACGCAGGACCGCGAGTGAAGCAGGGCCATGGTGCGCCCGGCCCCAGGAGATCTTGGTCAAGGGCGCCGCTGCAAAACGAGCCTTGCACGAACGCTTACCATGGTACAAATGGAAGCGAGTTTTCCGACCGTCATTAGTATTTCCATCCGTCCAGCGCCATGTTTCATCCGCTCACTGAGCGCCGGTTAGGGGCGGGGATAAAGTGGGCGACGCTGCCGCCGTGGGTGAGCTGAGGCCCTCGCGCCGACTGTTGAACTCCGCCCCGGGGCCGGGACCGACCCCCTCAGCGCAAATGCATTCACAAAAAGAGATAAACCACGTGGAGCCAGTGCAGGCCATGTCGCTGGCGTGCCAGCAATGCTGGCCTGGGCTTCATTTGTTGGCATTCTCTTCGTCAGCCAGCCCGTTCTCCGGGCACCAGGGGATTTCCTGCCAAATCGGCTTGAATGTGGGATCACAGATCGAGGGACAAGTGCTTCATATAAGATCGGCGAATGGCTGGGTCATTTGGGAGGCGGCGTACCCCTTCGATACATTCCGCTGAGTATCCATGTCCTTGGTGCTGTTCTCCACTTTGAGCGGTCAAGTGGGGACGTTGCAACCCCCCGATGCTTTTAAAAGCACTCCATCTCGTTGTCACCTGAATTGGGGGGGGGGGGTTAAGTAACTAAGAATTGACCTGATGAACATTGAGAAGAAAACTAGCAACTGCCAATAAAGCAGGAGGATTAGTTCGTTTATCGAGCGAAGCAATCCGGAATCACGGTCAGATCTTGCAACAAGTTATTTCCCAGGAGCAGAGACTTTTCAACACAAAAATCTTGACTACTTAGGGAGACGGTAGATGAGACAGTAAATCTCCACTTCTCTGCTTTCTCAGTTGGACACGAAATACGTTCCGGTATTAATGTGAGGAGAATTAGCCTTTGCTAGCTCCTGCCTTGTGCCTATCTCTCTCATACTGCCTATCTTCATATAAAGGATTTGAACTAGATTTTGTATTAATAATAATGGAAAATAAAGACGTGCACAACCTCGAAAAGCAGTGAGAAATCCAACATAAACCATGAAAAGCCTGCTCTTAATTAGAAGCAAAATGATGGGTGGTTGAGCTATTGTGTTATTTATTCACAAATTTATTATTCGAGCTTACTTAGGATTTCACCAGATCATTCAACAGCCTGTTTAATCCAAAAATAAACCTGAATTCCTGAGATGTAGTCAGAGTGATTGTCATGGCAAAATATGTCATTAAAGGAGCCTGTAAATTTTTATGTCAAGGACACTTTTGCATTGGGTTCAATCAAGTATCCCTCAGATCTCAGATTTATTGTCAGAGATTCTTTTTCCTGCAGGCAAGGCAGAATTACCACTGGTAGTGCATAAAAACTGTAAACTGTGGAGGGATAGCAGCTGAACCTGGTGATGCAAGTCTTGTGGGACCTATACCTCTTTCGTGAAGATAGCAATGAGAACAGAGCGTGTGCTGGGTAGTGTGGATCCGTGGTGATAGCTGCTGCTCACCGATAGCAGTGTTCCCTGTAGATGTTCTAGGATGGTTGCCAGTGAGATGGCATCGCCATAGACCTGTTGCGACAATAGGCAAATGCACTCGACATGTGAACCAGCTCCATACTGATGGCCTCCCATGGGGTAATACACTTTGTTGGCTGAATTATACATAATCCATAGAATATTATTGTGTTTTTAGCGACCAATAAATTTAGTTATAGAACATCACCCCAGATCTTCCTTGAGAAGAGTCAAAGGCTTAGCTATCATTAGCTGCCTCATCAATGACCCTTCTTGGATGGGATTACTGGTGCTGAATGAGCAATGAAACATGAATTTGAATGGATGGAAATTCTAATGTCAGCCAATCATGCTATTTGTTCTGAAACAGTGGCCTTGTCACCAGTTTCCTTTTACAAAGTGAGAGTAACATGATAGGCTGCAGATGGTGTGATTGTAGTAGAAAACCAAAATGCTGGAGGAACTCAGTTTGTTTATTCAGCATTTATAGGAGACAAAGATATATTGCCAACATCCTTCTTCAAGGAAAAATCAGAAGTAGAGTCCTTTTACAAAGTGCTTATCCTGGTGGCCTACTGAACCCTCCATTACTTACACTCCTGTTGGCAGGTACGTGGAAAAACAGTGTGTCAAATTTATAGATATGCATCCACATTTCCAGCTCATCTGAGTTCCATCACCTCTCAAATTGTAAAATGAAGCAGTTTAAAATGTGTTTTTAACTTATGTAGAATATTTGTGTGTGTGTGTGTGTGTGCCTGTGTGTGTGTTTGAGATGTTTCCCCCTACTTCACACATGTCAAACACTGGCCCGCGGGCCAAATTTGGCCCGCGATATAATTATATTTGGCCCGCAAGATCATATTAAATATATATTAGAGTTGGCCTGCTGGCCGCCGCGCCAGTATAGCGCATGCACACTGAAGGTGAAAATGAAGACGCCAGAGGTGTGGAGGGATCTCAGAGTCCCGAATCCCGGGGATCAGAGCGCCGCACTCAGCCCACCCGGCTTCCAGACACACAGACGCGGCTGGAGTTCGGGACCATCCTCGCTGGGTCTGCGCTTCAGCGGCAACGCCGGACCGAACATCTCGTTGGCGATGCCTTCCCCCTCGCTCCGTGCGTGGCGGACCCTGCCTCCCGCTCCTTTTGTTGGAGACGAGGTCGGTGCCGTGAGATCGCAGTTTAATCCCTCTCCAACCATGGGAGGGGGGTGGGAGCAACGTGCTCTTCTCAGCCAATTCCTCCACCGCCCCGGACGCCGGCGTTTCAACGGGGGGTTCGGGTGCCTTCGTCAGGCGACCGACCTGTTGGTCCAAGACAAGGGGAGAGCGTACAAACTCCACACAGACAGCACCTGAACTCGGGTGAACGTGCGACCCCACATTCCACATCAGAACTGTGTGTAAGATTGGGAGCAGTGAGACGGAAGCTTATTTTGTTCCTGTGATTTAAGCCTTTCTTGGGGGGGGGGGGGGGGGTCCTTCTCTGACCACTTGCCTAACAATTAACCTAATCAGATGTGGAGTTACCACAATACAACAGTTCTCAACCTTTTTCTTTCCACTCGCGTCCCTGTGCCATTGGTGCTCTGTGATTAGTAAGGGATTGCTTAAGGTGGTCTGTGGGTGGAAAGAAAAAGTTTGAAGACCACTGCTTTATTCATCCCTCATTGACTCGTCACGTGCACGGTTTCAGAATGCTAAAGGAAATGGGCCAATGACAATGACAATGAAAGAGTTTATCCAAAACTATTATTAAACATTTATTTTAATAAGAAAAAGTTTAACATTACATATGTTGAAAGAAGAGAAAACATGCAGATGTTGTTGAAAATTTTCAATAAATATTTAGTTCGGCCCTCGACTTAGTCCAAGTTTTTAATTTTGGCCCTCCGTGAATTTGAGTTTGACACCCCTGCCCTACTTGAGAGAAATAAAAAGATCTCCAATCACTGATATCAATGGGTAATTTCCACATCTGGGAATGTTATCTCAAGAATTATATAAAGTATGAATAGAGAATTTAGCAAAACTATCATTTTGCTATGAGTGTTAGACATCAGTGTAAGGACATGTTTAAAGAATATCGTGTTTGTATCTGACGTGATGAAACAGAGAAACTCCAAATTAATATATTTTAAGAAGATAAATCGTACAGTCAGCTTGCTATGTGATTTTCAGGTATGGACATTTAAAGCACAAAATAACAGAGAATTGATTGTCATTTTAGATTTGCTTCATGTTGGCATGGAAACATATGGTCAAACTTCTATTCTGTTAAATAAGATTGTATAAGTTGCAAGGATGGATGCATACTGTCTTGCCAATTATCCATTTTTTCCCCCCTATTTCACTCTGCTGGATTTTCATTGCTAATTAGTGTTGATACAGTCTCCAGAAGCAGCTGGGACTTCCAATTAAGTTACAGTGAAGCTGCTGGTCATTTTTTTCGTCTTTTCAAGCACTTGTGTTAAGTGGATGCAAATTATATCTTGAGCTAAGTGTATTTTCACTTATAAAAATAACAAGCTAGCAGAAAAGAATACCAAAAGGGATCTCAGGATATTTGGATATAAACTCCAGGATTTCTGCATTTTTAAATTTATTTGGTCACAGACATTACAAAAACAAAACTGCAATGACACTTCCTATCCTTCATTTCAATGCCAAATCAGAATTCTTTAACTGGCCATTGCACAATATATTATAATAAATTTGAAATTCATCATGAAAAACTGACTCTCACAGACACTGCCTGCCCAATTGAAAATTTTAAGCTTTTTATGTTTTTCATATTAGCTGCTGTTAATGTACCCTTTTTTTTTTATCCTGTTGGATAAAAGAAGAGCAGAGAGCTGCCTCAATGACTATCATCCAGTAGCACTCAGATCGACTGTGATGAAATGCTTGAAGGGTTCTCATGGCCAGAATTAACACATACCACTGCAATTTGCCTACTGGCCCAATTGCTCCATGGCTGATGCAATCTCACTGGCTCTCCCCTCAGCCCTGGATCACCTAGACAACAGTCACACATACATCAGGCTGCTTTTCATCAATTACAGCTCAGCTTTCAACACCACCATCCCCTCAGTACTGGTCAGCAAGTTTCAAACCAGCAAGTCTGAACACCTCTGCAACTAGTCAGTATGAATTGGAAACAACGTCTCCTCCTCATTGATGCTCAACAAAAATGTACTTCAAGGATGCATGCTTGTAGAGCTCGTCGAGAGAATCAAAGACTTGTTGATCCAAACCAAGGCTTTTATTAGCAAAAGACAGGAGCTCTTCACAGGTGGCCGACCAGTCCGGAATGATCCGACCTGGCTAGGGACACAACCCTTTAAGGCCCAGACAATAGGCGTGGCTTAGCTCTCAGCCAATCGCTGTAAGCACAGTCTAGATACAGTAACTATATACACTATGTACATTGGTGATAGATCTGTACTATCACAATGCTAAGCCCACTGCTCTACTCACAGTACACCAATGACTGTCTGGCTAGGCATAATTCAAATGCTATCAACAAATTTTCCGAAGACACGATGGTTGTCAGCAGAATCACAGACGGCAATGAGGAAGCATACAGGAGGGATACAAATCAGCTAGCTGAGTGGTGTCACAACAGCAACCTTGCACAATGCAGTGAACTGTCCGTGTATTGTTCTGATAGCTGGCCTCTCCCTTGGCTCCACCCTCACCTACCCCAATATAAACCCTGGTTTTCCTGCCTTACCTCAGATTCACCTGAAAACTATTGTATCTACTGGTCATTAATTGTAAGCTATTAAAAACGTGTTTTGTACTCCTCACTTGTCTTTGAGTGCAATCAGTCACGTTACAATTTTAATAGCTTAACTTTGAAGCAGGATGAAAGCCCTATTGAAACCAGGGATGCTCTAGGTCAACCCTCTGTCCCCAGAGGCCCCAGAGGAATTTGCCTACTGGCTGGAGTGCTTCCAGTCCTACTTGATGACCATACAAGACTTCTTCAATTCCAAAAGTCGCTGGAGATCTGCACTTCTCTCTCGAGTTGGCCCCAAGGGGTTCGCTGTCAACAGGGACTGTGCAACTTACGAATCTGCCATAGAAGGCTTGAAGGCCTGCTACATGAGGGCTCAAAACGACATGTTGGCGAGGCACTGGCTCTCTCAGTGCCGGCAACATCCGGGTGAGCTGCTGGACGACTATGTTCTTGAACTATAGGCCCTGACTAGAAAATGCCACCATGAAGCAGTCGCAGCCCAGGTGAGAGAGGAGGAACAAATTTGGGATAACCTCATTATGGGAGTGACACGTGAGACAGCGACTGCTAGAGCTGCCAAATGCACTTGAACAGGCCCAACTAGGATCTGATGACCTCATGGGCAAAAGTGATACCTTTTCAGAGGACCAGGTCATTGGGGAGCTGGTTATCCATGCAGCCCCAGCGCCGACTGCTGCAGCAATGTGTGTCTGGGGGTGCTACTTCTGTGGAAAGGTACAGCACCCTGTGCCAAATGCCCCACGAAGGACACCGTATGCTCAGGATGCGGTAAGTGAGGGCACTGGGTGAATGTTTGCAGGACTAAGGGGAACCCAAAGAGGGTGACCACATGTGTGAACCCCGAATCAGCATTCAACCTGTGCCCGAGCCCTGAAGTGCAGGCCTCAACTTCTCCGAGCTGCTTATCGCAAGCATCTTGCTGCACCACGTGGCAAGACCCACCGCCGGAAATAAAACATCACGGGAAAGAACGACAGCCATCATGCCGTGCCTCGTGGTTGACGCCACTTAGTCCTTCTTCGGATCAAGATGGAGGGTGGCCATCGTGGTTGACACTATCTTGTCTGTGGGCCTGTGGGCCAAGAGAGATGATTTCGGCATGGGGACCAATGGAGTTTCCAGAGCACTGGCATCGGTCGTCCTGGATCAGGCAACATCTCATCAATTGAATAATTCGACAATGGAGGTGACTGATTGTTTGATAGACACTGGCTCAACGGAGAGCTTTATAAACTCTGCGTTACAACTTAAAAGTGTACCCGTTGAACTATCGTATTTTACTAGCATCGCACTCACACTCTGCAATGATCCAAGGGTATTGCAGAGTACATCGAACTGTAAAAGGGGGGAAATTTTGGAAGTTCCATTTGTATGTACTAAAGGATCTGTGTGCTGTGCCTGGACATTTTGTGTTACCTTAAAATTGTGACCATGGAGAACACTGGCCCACTTTCTCCAATCACAGTGCAGAACGGAGGGTCCCAAAAGCTGGATGCCACATATGGTATTTCTATCCTAAATATTGATTTCCTCCCCCCCCCCCCCCAAACTTATGATATAGCATACAGGCCAGGTACTCTCAATGAACCTCCAGATCCTGTCAAGACAAAGCTGTTTCTCTGCACACACCAGCACGATGAGCTTTGCCACCTGGGCATTAATTACATGGCTCATTTCATCAAGGCATGCAATCTGCCCTACACCATTGAGGCTATCAGGGAAATGACCAGGTCCTGCCAGGTCTGCGCTGAGTGCAAACTGCACTTCTACTGCCCTGACAAAGTGCACCTGATAAAAGCATCCTGCCCCTTGGAACGACTCAGCATCAATTTCAAGGGTCCCCTCCCTTCCACCAACAGAAACATTTACTTTTTCAATGTAATTGACGGGTATTCATGTTTTCCATTCGCCATCCCCTGCCCAGACATGACCACCACCTTGGTCATCAGGGCCTTGCTCTCTATTTTCACCCTGTTCAGGTATCCCAGCTAAATCCATAGCGATCGGGGCTCATCATTTATGAGCAAAGAGCTACATCAGTATCTGCTCGTAAGAGGCATTGCCTCAAGCAGGACAACTAGCAACAGTCCCTGGGGGACCAGACAAGTTGAAAAAGAGAATGCGATGGTATGGAAGGCCATGAAATTGGCCTTCCAGACTTATGCTAGCAAGAAATCCTACCCACGGCACTCCTCTCCATAAGGTCACTCCTCTGCACAGGAACCAACGCAACTGCTCACGAGCTCATGTTCACTTTCCAGAGGAAATCCACGCCCAGGACCACTCTATTGGCACCAGGGCCAGACCTACTGAGAAAGCACGCGAGGAAGAGCAAGACAGACCCCCATGATCGAGAAGGTGCACCTGCTGCTTCGTCAACCCAACGTATGTCTACATGGCATATCCTGATGGCAGAGAGGACAATGTCTCAATCAGACACCTGGCATCTGCCAGAACTGAAGATCTGATACCTCAAATGAGCCAGGAACTGCCAAGAACCCCACCCAGGGTTCCAAGCGACTTCTTGGGAAGTGGGCCAATCCACTCTGCAACCAAAGCCGGAGCCCTCGAGACCCAGTAACGCTGTACCACAAGGGGTCCAGGAAGTTCAGGAAGCCCAAAGTCCTCCAGTACTGAGGTGCTCAACCAGAATAACTAGACCTCCTGACAAGTATGTAAATATTTGTAAACCATTAGTTTTTTTTTAATGTATGGTCTCTGTTTTCACCCACAGATTCTATTCTGAAGGAAGGGGTGAATGCAGTGAACTGGAATTCACTGTTTGTGTATTGTTCAGATGGCTGGTTCCTCTCTTGGATCCACCCTCACCTACCATAATATAAACCCTAGATTTCCTGCCTTACTTCAGATTCACCTGAGAACTATTGTGTCTACCGGCCATTGATCTCCTGTTAGGGAATGAGCTAGGTCAGGTATCGGACATTAATGTTGGAGAACAAATTGGGTCTAGTGATCATAACTCTGTTAGTTTTCGAGTAGAGCAAGGGAAGAGCAAGGAGGGGCCTAAAGTTGAGGTTCTGGATTGGAGAAGAGCAAATTTCGAAGGAATAAGAAGGGATTTGGGGAGTATTGAGTGGGACAGGATATTTTCAGGTAAGGATGTAAATGAAAAATGGAGGATATTCAAAAAAGAAATTTTGAGGGTACAGAGTAGATATGTCCCAGTGAGGATCAAAGGAAAGGCTGGAAGACATAGGGAGGCTTGGTTTTCGAGGAATATTGAAAATTTGGTTAGGAGAAAAAGGGAGGTGTACAAGAGGTATAAAGAGCAGGGAGCTGAGAGTTTGAAGAAGGACTACAAGGAGTGTAGAAGGAATCTTAAGAAAGAAATTAGAAAGGCCAAAAAAAGGCACGAAGAGGCTTTGGCAGACAGAGTAAAAATAAATCCAAAGGGTTTCTATAGGTACATTAAAAGTAAAAGATTAGTGAGGGATAAAATTGGACCCCTTGTAGATAGCGAGGGTAGGCTGAGTGAGAAGTCAGAGGAAATGGGGGAAATTTTGAATGATTTCTTTGCCTCGGTATTCACTAGGGAAAAAAATATTGAACCAGTTGAAGTAAAGAAAAATAGTGGGGAGGTCATGAAGCATATAAGGATAACCGAGGAGGTAGCGATGGCTGTGTTGAAAAAGATAAAGGTGGATAAATCTCCGGGACCAGACAAAATATTCCCAAGGACACTCAAGGAGGCTTGTGGACTGATAGTGGGGCCATTAACAGAGATATTTAGGATGTCACTGGTCACGGGGGTAGTACCAAAGGATTGGAGGGTGGCGCATGTGGTTCCACTGTTTAAGAAAAGGTCCAAATGTAAACCTGGGAATTATAGGCCCGTGAGTCTGACGTCTGTGGTGGGTAAGTTGATGGAGAGTGTTCTGAGGGATGGTATTTACAAATATTTTGAGGTGCAGGGATTGATAGGGAATAATCAGCATGGTTTTGTCAGGGGTAGATCATGTTTGACAAACCTGATTGAGCTTTTCGAGGGGGTTACAAAAAAGGTTGATGAAGGGAAAGCTGTGGATGTTGTCTATTTAGACTTTAGTAAAGCTTTTGACAAAGTTCCCCACAGGTTAGAAAAAAGGTGGAGGCATTAGGTATAAATAAGGAGGTAGTGAAATGGATTCAGCAATGGTTGGATGGGAGGTGTCAGAGAGTAGTGGTAGAAAATTGTTTGTCCAATTGGAGGCCGGTGACTAGTGGAGTTCCTCAGGGATCGGTCCTGGGTCCACTATTGTTTGTTATATATATTAACGATTTGGAAGTAGGGGTGGAGAATTGGATAAGCAAGTTTACGGATGATACAAAGATTGGTGGTGTTGTGGACAGTGAGGAAGATTACCGTAGATTAAAAGGTGATTTAGGAAGGCTGGAGATGTGGGCTGAGAAATGGCTGATGGAATTTAATACAGATAAGTGTGAGGTGTTACATTTTGGAAAGGCAAATCTAAATAGGTCATATGCATTAAATGGTAGGCTATTGAGATGTGCATAGCAACAAAGGGATTTAGGAGTGATGGTAAATAGTACCCTCAAGGCTGATACTCAGGTAGATGGTGTGGTGAAGAAGGCATTTGGAATGTTGGTCTTCATAAATCGGAGTATTGAATTCAAGAGTAGGGAGGTTATGATGAAATTGTACAAGGCATTGGTGAGGCCAAATTTGGAGTACTGTGTAGTTTTGGTCACCAAATTATAGGAAAGATATAAACAAAATAGAGAGAGTGCAGAGAAGGTTCACGAGAATGTTGACAGGATTTCAAGGTTTGAGTTACAGGGAAAGGTTGTGCAGACTAGGGCTTTTTTTCTCTGGAGCGTAGAAGATTGAGGGGGGACTTGATTGAGGTGTTTAAGATTTTAAAAGGGACAGACAGAGTAAATGTGGATAGGCTTTTTCAATTAAGAGTGGGGGAAATTCAAACTAGAGGGGATGGTTTAAGATTGAAGGGGGAAAATTATAAAGGGAACATGAGGGGAAATTTCTTTACGCAAAGGGTGGTAGGGATGTGGAATGAGCTTCCGGCAGACGTGGTTGAGGCGGGATCATTGGTTACACTTTTTTTTTTTTTTTTTTTTTTTTTTTTTTTATTTTTTTTTTTTTTTTTTTTTTTTTTTTTTCTTTTGGTTACACTTAAGGATAGACTGGATAGTTACATGGAGAGGAGAGGACTGGAGGGGTATGGACCGGGTGCTGGTCTGTGGGACTAGGAAGGTGGGAATTTGTTACGGCATGGACTAGTGGGGCCGAACTGGCCTGTTCTGTGCTGTAAGTGGTTATATGGTTATATGATTGTAAGCTATTAAAAGCGTGTTTGTACTCTTCACTTGTCTCTGAGTGCAATCAGTCACATTACACACTTAATGTAAGCAAAACCAAGGAGATCATTGTGGACCTCAAGAGGAAATGAGGAGAACATAAACCAGTCCTCATTGAAGCATTAGCAGTGGAGAAGGTCGAGAACTTCAAATTCCTGGGAGTCAATATTTCTGAGGATCTGTCCTGGAGCCTCCAGTCTGATGCAATCAGGAAGAAGGCGCATCAGTGGCTATACCTTGTAAGGAGTTTGAGGAGATTCGGTATGTCACAGAAGACTCTTGGAATCTTCTACAGGTATACTGTGGAGAGCATTCTGGCTGGTTGCATCAATGTCTTGTATGGAAGCGCCAATGCTCAGGACAAGAATAAACTCCAGAGGGTTGTTAACACAGCCTACGACATCATGGGAAGCTTCATCAAGAACATCTACAAGAGGCGATGTCTTAAGAAAGCAGCCTCTATCCTCAGGGACCCCCATCAACCAGGCCATGCCCTCTTCACTCTGCTACTATTGGAAACAAGGTACTGGAGCCTGAAAACAAGCACTCAGTGGCACAAGGACAGCTTCTTCCCCTCTGCCATCAGGCCATCAGATTTCTGAATAAATAATGAACCAGAGGCACTACCTTATTTTGTCTTTTCCTTCTTGCACTATTTTTATTTTGTAATGTGGTTTCTTTAAATGTTTGCACTGTGATGCTGCCGCAAAACAACAAATTTGGTGACGTGTCATGACAATAAATTCTGATTCTAATAAGCATTGTTCTTAATTTTTAGAGATCAATAACAGACTTATTCATCTGTCTGTCAAAAGAAGTAGCACATTTGTAGTGATTTCACTTATTACTTTACAAGCAGAAATCAACAATAAGAACTCTCATTGTTCATAGCAATTACATTACATTTCGAAGTATTTAACACATAAGCCTACATGTTATTCTCAACAATGTCTTGTCCATGGAATAAGTTATTTCCTTTCAGGTGTAGTAAACAAATATCTGAAGGGTACTGGATTACACTTGAGAGCTAAAGTTGGATGAATATGGGTAAATCAAAAGGGACAGTTCAGATATTAAAGCTATAGTAATTATCAAAAGCAAATACTGATATTGCTAACTGAAATAAAGGTGGAAATTGTGTAGCCAAAAGGGAAGGAAGAGATTTATGAGGGACAGCATATATTCCTAACAGTTTCAATTCAAATATATGGTTCCATTATTTCACCAATGTTCCTGACTCACACAAAAGGTTGCAACTATAAAATCCTCCTCTTTGTACTTTTATTTCAAGATGATTACTAGGAGAAATAATTTCTCAGGAGCACAGTCACTTTTTCCATATGTTACAGACATAACACATAAACGGACAAATAATGCATATGCAGGACAAGTATTCATATATATATATATATATATATATATATTTATAGTGATTATAGGGAAAGTTGTTTCTGGCACTAAGGTGAGGGAGGAGAAAATAGTTGTGGGAGTCAATTAATTAGCGATAACTGTCCATGGATATTGTTTCATGAATATGAGAGTCTTGGATGGTGAGTGTGAGAAGTTCCTTTGGTTGTTCAGCATTCTCATTGCCTGTGGTTAGAAGTTGTTCCTTAACCTGGTGATGCTGGTTCTGATGCTCCTGTATCTCTTTCCCAATGGAAGCAGCTAAACAATGCTGTGTGCAGGGTACAGACAACAATCCTGGAAGATCACATCAATGGTGGGGAGGAAGACTCCAGTGAACCTCTCTGCCACACATGGTCCTGTGAATGGACCTCAGATTAATTTATCTGCAGCAACCGTACCACACTGTGATGCAACTGGCCAGGTCACTCTCAATAGAGCTCCTATAGAAGTTTGACATAGTGGTGGCCGGTGGCCTTGCCCACTTCAGTCTTCTCAGGAAGTGCAGTCACTGTCGCGCCTTTCTGACAAATGAGGAGTTGTTGTGTCCACAATAGGTCACTAGTTAAGTGAACTCCAAGGAAATTGGTGCTGTCCGCTCTCTCCACTACTGAGTTGTTGATGTGAAGTGGAAGATGGTTGTTGCTGGTCCTTCTGAAGTGCACGATCATCTCCTTTTGTCTTGTCCACTTTGTGCTTTTACTGAGTGTAGAGCACGTAGAAAGAACCAAAGACTTGTTGATCCAAACCAAGGCTTTTATTAACTAAAAGATTGGAGTATATCACATTTAGGTCGACCAGTCCAGAATGACCTGGTCTGGCTAGGAGCAATCCTTTAAGACCTGCCAGTAACTAAAAGACTGGAGCATATCACATGTAGGTCGACCAGTCCAGAATGACCTGGTCTGGCTAGGAGCAATCCTTTAAGACCTGCCAGTAGGTGTGGCTAAGCTCACAGCCAATCACAGTCATCCTACACTACAATCTGTACATATACAGATTGGTGATAGAATCTGTACTATCACACTGAGGGATTTCACAGAGGACAGAATACTCAGTTTGTTACTCTTGCACCACATCCAAAGATTTTCCACCTCTTCGCTGTAGTGCAACTCATCGTTGTTGCTGATAAGGTCAACTACCATTGAGTCATCTGCAAACTTGATGACACTTTTGGAGCTGGATCTGGCGATGCATTCGTAGGTCAGTAACATGAACAGGAGCGGGCTGAGCCTGATGTGCACCAATGCTCAGCGTGAAAGTGCTCGATACTCTGCTACCAACCCAGAGAGACTGTGGTATTTCCAGTTACAGAGAGGGGTGTTGAGTCCCAATAAGGATAGCTTCTCCACCAGGCTCTGGGAAATGATTGTATTAAGTGCCAAGCTGGTCAATGAATGGCAGTCAGGCATATAAGGCACTATTCCCCAAGTGGGTCAGAACACAATGAAGGTTCAAGGCTATAGCATTATCTGTGGAACAATTTCTTCTATAGGCGAATTGAAATAGGTCCAGCTTTTCTCGGAGGGGTGCTTTGATGTGTTCCAACACCAGATGCTAAAAACATTTCATAATGGTAGAGGTCAGTGCCACAGGGCACTAGTTATTGAGGCCTGTTATTGTTGCCCTCTTACGTACCGGGATGGTGGCTGCCCTGAACCATGCAACAACGATGGACTGCAGTAGTGAGTTGTTGAAGATGTCTGTGAAGACTTCCATCAATTGGTCAACGCAGTACTTCAGTACATGACCAGGTATGTTGTCTGGTCTTGCTATCTTGTGTGGATTCACCTCACCTCAGCCGTGGTTATGCAGGTAAAGAAGCCATAACGTTGCTTTTTTGGGAAACTATTAATTTAGTTGGTCTGTGCCCAAGATGCCTGTGCTTGGCAGCAGCCATGAGGGATTGCAGTCTCTGAGGAGCAGCAGACCTGCGCAGTATATCAGGAAGAGCATGCCACCGCCACCCCCCAATTGAGAAGGAAAAGCAGAGGAGACAAACCTACAAGATGGTAACCATAGCAGCAGTCCAGTGAGGGGCCCACACTGGCTCTGGACAACTTGTGGCCAGGGGGCCTGCATGGGCTGCTGGTATTGAAACCGGGACACGAGTGGGTGCTGAGGTCATGAAGGGCTCCAGAAGGGCTGTGGTCATTGAAGGCTTCCTGATCGTGTAGGAGGTTTGGATCTGGAGCTCGATTGCAGATGGATCAAACAGGAGTCTATGTGGCTGCTGAGACTGCAGATTTGTGTAATATCACATGTTCTGTACCATTAGATGACAATAAAGGAATCTTGAACAAATGTGCAAGTCTCTTGTTAGGTTCAGCACCAGCACTTTCTCTGTGAAACTGTGATACTGATACAGAGGGTGATCTTTTCACCAGCCAAATATGAAAATGTGAGGAAACACGAATCTCTCCTATTTGAGTTTAATTGCCATTTTTACTGTATGTAGAAATGTCAATGTCATTTGGTCTGACTCATTAAACAGAATGAGTAGTTGATAACAAGGCAGAACACATCCTCGATTTGCTTTGTATCTATTACAAGTGGGCTGAAAAGTTGAAAAGATTGGGTGTGAGATGGAGCTGGGAACTTCAACCAATGTACAACAGGAATGTTATTTTTACATTAATATGGACACTCAGGCATTAAAGATAGAATAACTCCACCAAAAACATCTCTTTAACTGCCCTTGAATTTCTCTCCCAAACGCTACCTCTCTAGCTTCGGTCAAGTCTGCCCTAATATTCGATGTAAAAAAGAAAGGGGAACAACAATTCATGCAATCTGGACATGTGAGAGAGTAGAAAAATTTTGGGATGATCTCAATCAGATATTAAATAAAATAACAGAAAACAATATACCAAAGAATCCAGAGATCTTTCTCCTAAGTAACATAAAAAATAAAGAATTTGGAATTGACTTGGAGGATGCACAAAAAAGATTTGTTAAGATAGCCCTAGCTGTAGCAAAAAAATGTATTATGTCAACCTGGAAATTGGAAGATAATTTGAAAATACAACAATGGTATATAGAAATGAATAAATGTATTCCATTAGAAAAAATAACATATAGTTTAAGAAATAATATTGAAATATTCGAACAAGTATGGGAGCCTTACATTAAATACAATAGCGAAAACCTACCGGGAACAAACATTACCTAAGTTGATGGAAGGAGAAGAGAAGAAAAAAATGGACTCAGTAGAATTTCTGGTGTATTTTTGTTGAATGACAACATTGTCTAACTGAATTAATGCAACCTAGATTGTATAACTAAAATGGATGAGAGGGGGGAGGGATGGGGGGGTGGCTTGGGAGGAGGGAGGGGGGAGGGAGAAAAAGTCACTGTAAATGTGTGGAAAAGAAAAAGTGTATATCATGGCTATTGTGATTTATGGTGTGAAAAATAAAAAATTAAAAAAAAAAAAAAAAAAGTTATCTGTAATAAACCTAGAAATAAACATAATGATTGAAACCAAAAAAAAAAAGTCTGCCCTAATATATAGCTGGCCATGAATTTTTATGTGATAAAATTCCTACGAAGCACCGGATTAAAACAGAAAGTGTTGTAAATGGTCAGTAGGTCAGGCAGCTATTGTGGAGAGAGAAACAACATTGAAAAAAATTCTGTTTCATCACCTTGGGAGCCTTGGGATATTTTCTACCCACAGGTGCTTTATAAGTCTGGGTTGTTTTTGTTCCATGATCTTGAGCAGCTGCCAGAACAGATTGTGCTCAGTGGGGATTCTCTCACCAGAGTTGAATTCTGAAATTAAGAATGATATAGTCATTGGGATCAACATTTTTAAATAAGCTGACACTATTGACCTTTCATGATTGCAGTAACTAACTTGAAACATTCATATTTCCACAGTAGTTTAAATTCACCCCGAGAATAGAGAGGAGTTCAACGTGAGCTCAGATTTGTTTCCTTGTACTGTAAATATAATTCTGTGAGAAACAGAAGTAGCTTCACAGAATTTGCTCGAGACAAAAATTGAGAACAAAGAACATTTATTATACAACAATGCAAAGTTGGGTGTTTATTCATTACACATAGATCCATACTAGCTTTCTTCATCTCTCATATTTTCATATTAGTTTACTCATCTCTCACACTACCATTAAAATAGTAACTGTTTCTAAACTCCTACAATTAAAATAATCTGTTTATAAACTCCTACAATTCCGCACACTATATAGCGAGAATATTCAAAAACCCCTTATCTTTGAGAAAACTCTAAGAAGTTATTCTTGTTTTAAAGATCACGCTTATCTCGAACCAAATGGATCCACACCATCTTCCAACGTCGGAACGTCAACCCTCGTGACCTCAGATTAGCCGCTGGGTCCTTAAAACAATCTGGCTGTGTTATTTTAATATCGTGTGGATTTGCTATCTTTCCATGGTGCTTGCGTGGAGATGTGCATGTGTCGTAGTTGTGAACCTAAGGATAGCGGGGTTTTCTGATCAGGCGTGGGTTAGTCCGCTATCATTGCCCTGCCTCGAGTGTGAGGTCCCCGGGCGCTCTCCCTTTCCGCCGAGCGGTGCCATTTTGCAGGTAGTGTTTCTGGTCAGGCGTGGGTTAGTCCGCTATCATTGCCCTGCCTCGAGTGTGAGGTCCCCGGGCGCTCTCCCTTTCCGCCGAGCGGTGCCATTTTGCAGGTAGTGTTTCTGGTCAGGCGTGGGTTAGTCCGCTATCATTGCCCTGCCTCGAGTGTGAGGTCCCCGGGCGCTCTCCCTTTCCGCCGAGCGGTGCCATTTTGCAGGTAGTGTTTCTGGTCAGGCGTGGGTTAGTCCGCTATCATTGCCCTGCCTCGAGTGTGAGGTCCCCGAGCGCTCTCCCTTTCCGCCGAGCGGTGCCATTTTGCAGGTAGTGTTAGGCAGGGTCTGCGTTCGGATCACGGATAAAGTGGCAGAAATATATGCAAGATAGTTTGGTGCGGCTTTTTTGGGAGGCTCTCGGATGTTAATACGTGTGGGGTTATGGCGGTACGGGGCTGGAGCTTGGATTTTAGGCCGATTACTGGTGTTTGCCGCTGGAATGAGGCCTGAACATGTGGCGGCGGGAGGGGAAGGGGAGGTTCCTGCGGAGGATGAGAAGTTGTACCAAAGCGCGGCTCGGACAGACCCAGTTTAAATCTTAAATGTCTACTTTTTACGATCATCATTATTTGGTTACCTATATTCATTCTTGCCGCGCTACCGTTAGAGATTGTCAATAAATTAAAGCTCTCATCTATTCCTTTCTAGTGAACCTCCAAGATGACAAACACCAAGGGTAAAAGGAGGGGAACGCGATATATGTTCGCAAGGCCTTTCCGCAAACACGGTGGGAATCCTTATTTTCTTTATTATAATTACCTATCCTGAGACATTTTCATAAAAATTGCGTTGCTGTGAGAAAGAACTTTTAAGTAATAAAAACATTGTCTCTCCATGTTTACTTAATCGACTCTACTGACTTTCCTGGGTATTAAACCCAATTTCAGGGAGTTTTAGAAAACCCAATCTATTCTTGCAGCTGCTCAAGATCAGGAGATAGCTGAAAGATTATTTAGAAGAGAAATGGAAATTGACCACATGGTGTAATGCACATGATGTGCTTAACCATTTGAATAATTTCGTTTTTTAATTCAAGATAAGTGCACTGAGTAATGCCTGCCTTCTTATCCCTCTGTCCTTTGACGAATGTAGAGTTTATATTTGATTGATAATGTTAGTGTATAATTTGTTCTTAAAATAGTGCTCGATGATGATTCAACTCGTTTGATTGCCCTTTGTGGCAAAATGAACAGATTATTTCACCGGTGCTGAGAGCATTTTAGAACTTTGATTAGTTTTAATTGAAAATTGTATGGGTGAATTAACATTCTGAAGAAAATTATTAAAAGCTTTATCCTCCAATGTTTTTCCTTCGAAAATTAGTTGGTTCACATTCATTATTTAGGAGTAGGTCACTTAATTCTTTATATCTGCACCAGCATTTCATAAGATTGTAGTTTATTTCATTGTAATCTCAACTCTTGGCTGTATTTGTCTTTCCACCCCTGCTGCTGCATTTATGATCGATCTGGCTCTCCCTTAAAATTATCCAAATCTCTCTTTCCACGGGTCTTTCAAGAGTTCCAAAGGCATTCATTAGTTTTGACAATTTAAAAATTGTAATTTAGGTCTTGCATTTTGGACACCATAGTTAGCACAGCCATTAGTGCAACACTTGCTCCGCAAGCAACCAGAATTAGGGTTCAAATCCTGTGCTGTCTGTAATGAGTGTACTTTCTCCCTGTATCTGTGTGGTTTTTCTGAGTGCTCCAGTTTTCTCCCACTGTTCAAAAATGTAATGGGAGTTGTTGGGTAATTGGGCAGCACAGGCTCATGGGCTGAAAGGACCTGTAACCGTGCTGTATGTCTAAATGCATCTTTTCTTCTTTGGCCTGGCTTCGAAGATTTATGGAGGGGGTAAATGTCCACGTCAGCTGCAGGCTCAATTGTGGCTGACAAGTCCGATGCAGGACAGGCAGACACGGTTGCAGGGAAAAATTGGTTGGTTGGGGTTGGGTGTTGGGTTTTTCCTCCTTTGTCTTTTGTCAGTGAGGTGGGCTCTGCAGTCTTCTTCCAAGGAGGTTGCTGCCCGCCGAACTGTGAGGCACCAAGATGCACGGTTTGAGGCGATATCAGCCCACTGGCGGTGGTCAATGTGGCAGGCACCAAGAGATTTCTTTGGGCAGTCCTTGTACCTCTTCTTTGGTGCACCTCTGTCATGGTGGCCAGTGGAGAGCTCGCCATATAACACGATCTTGGGAAGGCGATGGTCCTCCATTCTGGAGACGTGACCCACCCAGCGCAGCTGGATGCATAGATTTCAAATAAATGGGCAGCTCTCTATTTTAAACTGTGATCCCAGTTCTAGATTTTTGCACCAAAGGTAATAGGGGTAATTCTGGTAACTATAGACCAATTAGTCTTCCAACTGGTGGGCAAACTATTGAGGACAGGATTGACAAGCCTTTGGAAAAGTAGTATTTGGGATAGTCAGCATAGTTTTGTGAGAGGCAAGTCAAAAGGGTTGTACTAGCCATAGTCAGATTTAGTTAAAGAGCCATGAGGTAATGAAGCACTAGAAAAAAACTACTCTTGAAGTGTTCTGTTTTTAGTTACTTCATTATGGAAAAGCTGTGGAAGGTTTGGAGAGGACACAGGGGAGATTTACCCGGATGCTATTTGGATTGGAGAACATTTCTTGTGTACAAAAGTTGAGTGAGCTAGGGCTTTGGACAAGAGACAAAAAGAATACAAGGGTTGTAGAGAGAGTGAACATTCAGCACCAATACCAAAGGACATCTGTGTAAAGTGAGTGGAGGAAAGTTTTGGGAAACGTCAGAGATGGCTTGTTTTTTTTTTACACTGGCAGCTGCCTGGAACACACTGCTGTGGGGGGGGGGGGGGGGGGTTGGTGGGCATGAATGCTGATACAATAGAGATGTTTAAAAGACTGGGATAAGCACATGGATGCAAGAATAATTAAGTTTTCCAGGTGTGAGGGGGGAGAATTAGATTAATCATGGAGTAGGTTTATATAGGTCAGCACTTGTAAGGAGCATCCTCTCCGCCCATCCTGTCAAGACTAAGGATCTTCTGCTTCATTCAAGTTCTCTCATTTTTTTTTCCAAACTTAAATACAGACCTAGCCTGTTCAACTTACTCTTTAGGGGGAACCTGATCACTCAAGAAATTAGTTTAAATTAGTAAAACTCATTGAATAGTTTCCAGTGCAATCTTCCAATAGGATACCATTACTACATTGTCAAGACCACATCTAGAGCACTCAATGTCCTTTACAAGTGACACCCCTTCCCCAACATGGCAGTTTGGGTAATGGAAATTTGATTTTGCGAAATTCACAAATTGCTACATAAAAATTTGAGACACAGAACAAAATAAAATTGCATAGCAAGCAGGCTGTTTTCTCATAAGGCAAGACCTGCTCCGCTCCATGTGCAGCATAACCTATTTCATTTCAATCCCCTTCACAATTTAGTTTTACATCATGGAAACAGGCTCTCAGCCCAACTTGTCCACGCCATGCAAATTGTTCACCCAATTAAATCTCATTTGCTTGCATTTGGCCTAAATTCTTACAAATCTTTACAAATGTTACAATTGTACCTGCATTTACCAGATCTGGTAGCTTGTTCCATATACCTACAACCCTTGTGGGGGGAAGGGGTGGAAGAGAAGTACCCTTTTAAATGCTGAATGAATGGTTTTATTGTCCGGTATACTTGCTCTTTGGTCATCTGAGTTTCTCCAGCATTGTATTTTTCCTTCAATCACTGTGTCTGCAGAGTTTCACATTTAACTCAATTTGATTTGTGTAGCACAGTGATTTTCAAGCTGCCCTCCTAAACTGACATTTCACTTTAAGCAATCCCTATGCCATAAGTGCTCTGTAATTGGTAAGGGATTGCTTAAGGTGGTATGTGAGTGGGAAGGGAAGGTTGAGAATCACTGCTCTGGACCTAATTGTTACTGAAATATTTTGCTTGAGAAAAATTGTCATTAGCTCATTTCCTTTGGACCTATGAAGCCATGCACGTGATGAGTCAATTGGGTACCATTAAAACGGTGGTTTTCAAACTTTTTCTTTCTACTCACACACCACCATAAGCAATCCCTTATTAATCACAGCACTATGGCAAAGGGATTGCTTAAGGTGGAGTGTGATTTTAGGGGGACAGTTTGAATACCACTGGTATAGCAGATTGTGTAATAGTAACATAAATGTGACGATGAAGCAACAGTTTGGGGATAATCAAATAGTGCAGGATGTGGAGAAAGGAAACTGCTACTAAGTCTTACTTGTATCTATGCCCCATAGTTTTAGATTTCCCCAACCCTGGAGTAAAAAGTTTGTTTCTGGGATGTATCCTGCCCTGGCTGTCAAAATGGCTGTGATTTTGTATACTTCGTAGGTCCCCTCTTGGCCTCAAACTCCAGAAACAAATCCTAGCCTGTCCAGCCTCTCCTTTTAATTCCAGCCCACCATTCCCATGAACATTCTTGTGAATCTTTTCAGCAGCCCATCCTGTAGCTGGTGGCCAGAATGGCACACAATTCCTCCTTGAAATATATTTGAAATTTCTCTAATAGTGCCTGAGTGAGCCTGACTGCTTTCTAAATGTATAATTTTACATTTGCATTTTTTAATTTAGACATACAGCTGGTATTGTAATAGTATTGCATTAACCACTAAGTGCTTAAACACTTTTTTTGTGAAAAATCTTGATGCATGGTTGGCAAATGTTCACTTTGACATTTTCACAATTCTCAAACTGGATCTTTTGATATTCAGGGATTATATTAATCTTATAATCTTGGAGTGAGATATATCCCAGAAACATACACTTTACTCCTTTGAGTACATCCTGACCAACTACCTATTTACACATAATCCAATTTTATTCCCCCATGTTATCAGGCTCTTTCAGGTGGCCAAAATACCCCGATGTAAAGCCGCCTATTGTACTCCAATGCGGCTGTCAGGTGGCCTCTGAAAGTGGAGAACCCGGCCAGGAGGAGCACTTACCTAACCCTCCTCCTCTAGGTATATTCTCCAGTTCGGAGAATACCCCATTGCACCTGAAAGCGGCAGTGGAACTACGGCCACAGTCCACAGGAGCCAGCGTTCGCTTTGACGCAGCCACCTGAACGTCCCCGCTGCCCTCCCCCAGCCATGTCTGCCAGCACATTATCTGCATCCAAGCACCTGAAAGCGGCCATCAACTCTAGATTCTACTACTTGTGCATGCACAATGGGCAATTTACAATGGTTGATTAATGTACCAACTTGCGTATCTTTTGGAATATGGGTGAAAACGAGTACCTGGGGGAAACCCGTGGTCAACAGAGGGAATGTGCATACTGTATTAAGTATTTGAAATCAGATTGAGCCAGGGACCAAGGCACAAAGACAGCAGCACCACCATGGACCAATTTGTAATAGAACTACTATACATGAGGACACTAAGGGAATTCTGCTCATCTATGTAGTGAGGAAAAAAATATGTAGTTTAATTGTATTGGATTGTACTCTGATTTTTTTTTTTAAACTATTCACATGCTACATTTAATTGTAAAATTTATTTTTTTAGGACCTATTCCCCTCTCTACGTACTTCAGTATCTACAGGAAGGGAGATATTGTTGATATCAAGGTATTTAAAATATATTTTGCAGTTTTGATGTTTAAGGAAATCTTGGTAGTATTTGTTTGAGTTATTTTGCAGCAAAAATTATCCCAATTAATTGGATGTTTTAAGTATTTTTTTGTGGAAGCAATAATATTAATGTCATCCACATTGCACAATGTACATCGGCACAGAAGTTCTTCCTTACTGCAGCCAAATGGGTACTTGTAAATTAGTAGACTAATTAAATTAAAAGGGAATAAATAAGAATCAGAATTTATTGCCATGAACGTGTCATGAAATTCATTGTTTTGCGGCAGTGTCACAGGTGCAAAAATTGCTATAAATTATAATCTTTAAAAGTAAATAAATTAGTGCAAAGGAAGAGAAAAGTTGAGGTAGTGTTTGTGGTTCATTGTCCATTCAGAAATTTAATGCGGAGAGGAAGAAGCTGTTTTTGTACAGTTTGGTGTTCATCTGCAGGCTCCTCCTCTACTCCCTTCCTGATGGTAGAAGAAGGCATGGCCTGGGTGGTGAGGGTCTTTAATGATAGAGGCTGCTTTCTTGAGACATCACCTCTCCTAGATGTCTTTAATGGAGTGAAAACTAATGAATGCCCATGATGGCATTAGGCAAGTTCACAACTCTAGCCACTTCCTGTGCATTGGCACCTCCATGGCCCACTAATTTGGCCATTCATTGTCCTGGGATAGGAATGGCGTTTTGCTGTTCTCACTTGACCGCTCCTAACTAGAACACTGAATACTTTCACAATTGCAAGGAGCCATCCCCGGGGTTAGGACTGTTCTATTTTCTGGTGACGTCATGATGCCTCAAGCGATGGTGGACCTGCTCTAAATCCTGATCAATTTATTATGGTCTTGTATTTGAACAAAATTAATCATAACATAATTAAGCTTTATGTACATCACAGTACATATTTGCCCTTCAGCCCCTGTTGTTGTGCCAACCTATATAAACCTTTATAAGAGATAGTGGGAAAGTGCTAGCAATAAATAGCAATAGCACACAATTTATATAGCGTGGGAAAGTTGGTAGCACTATCACGTACAATTTATAAATACTGCGGGAAAAAGCCTCCCAGTATTCCATGCGACAGAAAAAGGCCTATATGCCCAGCTGCAGGCATGGAGCATTCATCAAGGGATTTCTCTTCCACATGGCATTCTGGGAGGTCAGGTCTGCCATTGCTTTTTTTTTCCCCATGGTCTTTATAAATTGTGCACTTAGCGCTACCAATGTTCCCACACTGTTTAAAAATTGTCCTCTATTGCTATTTATTTCCTGTCTCCTCCCTCCACCCCTGTGATTTTTCCATGGCAAAGTTTATACCTTCATTTTAATCTTTATGTTCCTATACTCACAAAAACTTCAGTCATTTCAATGCCACAATGCAATTACCTGTTTCACACTTGCCTGATTACAACGTTAATGGCTGCAGATGCCAGATATTGCCCAATGGGTCGAGGCCGTCGATCCCTGGTGTGAGATGACATCATCTGACACCGAGTTGATTCTGCTTTCACAGTAGATACGTTAAAGGCCGTTTGGCGATTAATTCCTGGGATCACTTGCAAGTGTGAAAGGGGCTCATACCAAACTGATGCAACAAGTCTGAATGCTCTCCACAGTATGATTGTAGGAATATTCAAGTGTCTTTAGTGACATACCAGATCTCAAAAACCTAATGAAGTATAACTGCTAGCAAGTCTCCGTAGTTGCATTGACATGAAAGTTCCACAATAAATCTTCAGAGATGTTGACTCCCAGGAATTTGAAGTTCTTTACCCTTTCCACTGCTGACCTCTTGAGGACTGGTTTGTGTCTTGATCCCATTCCTGAAGTTCACAATCCTTTCTTTAGTTTTTCTGTCCACAGTCAGTTCCTTTGTTTAGTTGAGTGGAAGGTTGTTGTGATACCATTCAACTGGCTGCTCTTTCTCACTCAAATGCTTCCTCATTGCCATCTGAGATTCTGCCGACAACTGTGGCTTCAACAGCAAATTTAGTAGATGGCATTGGAATTGTGCCTAGCCACACAGTCGTATGTGGAGAGAGTAGAGCAGTGGGCTAAGACTGCAACCTTGAGATGCGCCTGTGTTGATTCAGTGAGGAGACATTAATGATTCACACTGATTGGTTTTCCAATGAGGAAAGTCAAGGATCCAGTTGCAGGGGGAGGTGCAGAGGCACCAGTTTTGGAGCTTGCTAACCAGTACCAAGGGGTTAATGGTGTTGAAAGCTGAGCTGCAATCGATGAAAAATAGCATTTTGATGTTGTCTAAGTGATCCACAGCTGAGTAGAGAGCCAATGAGATTGCATCTGGCATTGTGGCGGTAGGCGAATTGTAGTAGGTCTAAGTCTTGGGTACGAGTTCATTCTGACCATGACTAACCTCTCAAAGCATTTCATCACGGTAGATGGGAGTGCCTTAAAATAAATATTAACTTTTATTTGGATGTTTTTCTTTCGTATGGCTTTTTTGAATTTATTTCAAAATTCACTAAACTACCTTTCCCTTTAGGGCACAGGCACTGTTCAAAAGGGCATGCCCCACAAATGTTATCATGGGAAGACTGGAAGAATTTACAACGTTACACAACATGCTGTAGGCATTATTATCAACAAGCAAGTCAAGTGAGTACAAAGGGTTTGGTACTTTTTTTAATATCAGAAAATGTTCCAGAATAATGAGGAGGATTGATCAGAAAGTTTGTCACCAAGCCATTGAGAGTTGCTTGGAAGGCTAATTGAAAGATTTTGATTTTTTTTTAAAGCACTGTGGCAAAGGAATATTCTTGGGGCCCTCAGTGGCAACAGTGACTTTACCAGTAAGTGGCAGTATTCAGGAATGGGATTTGATCTAGATCAGGGGTGGCCAACCTTTTAACTTGGACATACAGCAGAGTAATGGGTTGTTTCTGCCCACGAGTAGTGCTGTCCAATTAACCTACACCCCCACCCCGGTATGTTCTTGTGGGCCGAAATGGCCTGTTACCATGCTGTATGTCTAAATTAAATAGTAAAAGGTGTGCCATCCTGATCTAGATGGAAAAGGTAAGGTGTGAAAATGAAGTAAAATATGTGTAATCCACATCCTCAGAACTTTGATAGCTCTAGATTATTTTTCAGAACTTTGGTGTTAATCCCCAAATGTTATTTTTAATATATTATGCAGTATTTCCCATTAGGCCTGGTGATTAAAGGAAGCAGCAAATATGAAAGCATTCTGGACCCAGGCTCCAGCCACAAATCTATTTGTGCCCCTGATCACTAGTGTTCTGGATCCAAGTCTTGACTCTGGCAGCTTTTCTAACCTATAATTTGGGCTACAGCTGCACAATCTACTTGCATCCTAGGATCACATTCTGAATTAATGAGCCACGTTTCATTGGGATTTCTGAAATATTGGGTGCTGGGTGAGGTCATGTGAGTAGGTTGGTTTTGAGAACTTGCATGGTTTTTTTTACTGTAATCTGTATTCTAGACCCAGGAACTTTTCTGTGGAAGGAATGTGAAGAGGAGGAGAAAGGTGTCTGTCAGAATACATGTTGGTGACAGTCAGATGGATTCTAGAAGAATTTAACAGATGATTGTTCCTAAGATCTAAAAAAGGAATAATGCAGCAGATAAAAATATAAAATTTGAATGTTTGGGTGTAAATGTAAACTATTTCATGTCGCCCCTCTTCACTTTGCCAATGAGATGTGTGTCTTTATTGGTCATTCAAGTGGGGTAAATCAAGATGTCCTTTTTTTTGAAAGCCAAGTATATTTTATTTTACTTGGTTTCTACCACTAGGAACATTTATGAATATTGCAAGGTAGAGTTGTTGTACCTTTTGGTCTGTCCTTCAAAATTATAACGTTTGGTTTCGATATTCATTTACTGTCCGAGTAATAAAACAGTGTCCTACTACATGAAATTCCTTTTTGCCTGCTGCAAGGCAGACAGATTCACCTCCAGCAGAAACTGCCTAAACTCCTCTTACGTTTCTTACAGTCAGAGAAAGAGAATCCTCTTCCCCCCCCCACCCCAACCCTCCAAAGTCAAGTGTCCGTAGATTTGCCTCCAGTGCTTCTGCAGCCACCCAGAGTCCAGTCCAAACCATTGGTGACCTGAGTTCCAGATCTGAACCTCTGACAATGATCAGAGACCCTTCGGCGCCCCCTCATGTCCCGGTTCCGATACCTGGTACTCCTCCGGCCAGTTAGAGCCAGTCTCCAGCAATCTGCAAGACGGCGCTAGTCTCCTGACGGCAATCTCCAGAAGCCCACAGCTTCTGTGGGTGCCTCGCCTCAAGTCACCAGCAGCCTGCCACACTAGTCCCTCAGCCACACAGCCCCTTCACTGGTCCACCTCTGTGGTCACAGTCCCGTGGGTTGTCTTTCTGCTTTTCAGACTGGGGGAGATCCTTCTGACCTGTAGTCCCCCGCTCCAGTTCTCTGGTTTCCAGGAGTCTGCAACCCCTCATGGCTGCTGCCGATTAATAGGCACCACTATTTTGGGCGCAGACCCAGAGGTTGTAGGATCTCAAAACCACTGTCGGCTCCCTCAGTGAGCCATTCCAAGCCCATGCAGAGCCAACAGCAGTCAACTAGGTGGCTGGACCCCGCAGGAGCGCTGCATCTCCGCTCCCCACGGGTCCACACCAGCGGCAGCGCTGACATCTTTACAAAGCTTGGTAAAGAAATTGGTTTCTCCCAATATCTTATTTTTTAATTGTATCCAAAATATGCAAAGAATTATGTCATAACCAACTTAATACTCCTTATACTTCATGTAATTGTAAATTAAAAATTTCAGTGTTTATTTAACTATATTGAATAATTTAATAGGGCCTGATGCACCAAGCTTAATTAAAATGTACTTGTTAAAATTTTGAATTGTTTTTCCTTGATCCGTATTTTGTATTATTTTATATTTAAATTTATATTTAAATAGTGTTTTTTTTAATTTAGACCTATAGCATGGTAACGGGCCCTTCTACCCCATGAGCCCATGCTGGCCAAATACCCCAGTTAACCTGAAAGTCTTATGTTTTGAAGGGTAGAGTAAACCAGAGCACCTGGAGGAAAACCACGCATGCACGGGGAGAACATATAAACTCCTTACAGACAGCACCAAATTTCAACTCTTATCACTGACAGTGTAAAAGCATTGCTAGTTGCCAATTCTAACTGCCATTCTGTATCATGTAACATTGTAGGCATTTCAAATTGTGTACTTCAGGTAATTATTTTAGCTACTGTAGCATTCTGATTCATTTTCTTTGATTTGTATTCTAGGGGCAAGATCCTCGCCAAAAGAATTAATGTGCGTATTGAGCACATTAAGCATTCAAAAAGCAGGGACAGTTTTCTGCTTCGTGTGAAAGCAAATGAACTGGCAAAGAAAGAGGCCAAGGAGAAGTGCACCTGGGTTGATCTGAAACGCAAGGTAAGGACACTTGTATGAAACATCTTTGGTGACCGTTCAAAGTACAATAGGGATATTTATCAGCACTTGAACAGTTAGGGTTGGTTTTATTGGGTGTAAAAAGCAAGCCCGTCCTGTTAGTCTGAGCATTATTCCGACACATTTTATATATTTCAAATATTGTGCTCTGAATCCGGGATACAATGAAACCAAAGGGTGAAACTGAGTAAAAATGAAAGGGATTGAGGTGATGGGGAGGAATCCATTTCTGTTTGGGCTTAAGTGACGAAGAACTAAATTTTGTTCACAATATGTTAACACTTTCTCCATGTCGTGTGGTTAGTTTCGCAACAGATTTTTTCTCTACCTTGTTATAAGGCATAAATATTTTCTACTTTTGGTCACTAAGAAAGATTTGTTGACTGGTGAGGGAAGGAGGTGGGGTTGTTGATGTCTTCATTAATTTGAATGCATATAAACAACCAGATAAATGCAGAAAAAAATGTTCGTGAAGTAATTTGGTTTGACCTAGATGCACTAATTTCTCTGTTATGGATAATATGATTTCACTGTGGATCAGATTCTAAGCTTCATACTTTGGGGCAATATAAAATTAACATAATTGAACTAAAATTGTGATATTTTTGTTCTACTTTCCAGCCTGCTGAGCCCCAGAAGGCTCACTTTGTGAGGACCAAGGTCAACAAGCCACAGCTGCTGGAGCCTATTCCATATGAGTTCATGGCATAATTGCTACGAAGTCAAATAAACATTTCCTTCATTTTATACACTGTATTAACTCTGTGCATTCTTTCGTAACTTAACACCTTGCTGGCTTGGATAGGGTTGGGGTTCTGTGACTGCTGGTCTTTCATGATTAAAGTGAGAATGTAGCAACTGTGTCACAGTGCAAAATGAAGAATGAGAAAATGATCAGACGTAGTCAAGTCGAAGTTCAGTAAAAGTCGTTTATTTAAACAGTCACGCAGCTTTTTAAAACCCAGTGCGTTTCAAATGACATTGCATCATGATGTCATTTGGAACCTCCCAAGCTGGTTTGATTAAGCCCCTGGTGAGCCAGTGATAGGAGGCTAATCCTCTGTTGCCATTACTGTCCACTCCTCTTTGGGGGCAGTCTGCGCCTTCGCATCGGGGGTCTTGGCAAGAGCCGATCAAGGTGGAGATGAGCAGGCTTTAGTCAGTCAATCATAAATGTCTCTGGATGTTCCCCCCCATATCCAGTACACAAGTTATACAATTGTTTTGTAGCACTCTGAAGGGGGCTTCATACAGCCTCTAAGAGTGGCCCATGTGCACTACGCACAAACTCAGTCTCTGGAGCCCCTTAGGGTGAAGGGTGTAATTGTTCCATTCCTTGATGTGGAAACTGGCCAATTTTCCAAGCCACTCCCACAGTCTGCCTAAGACTTCGGTTAGTGGCATCTCCTGTCTGTGCTGCAGGCACGAACTCCTCAAGTACAGTGAATGGAGCTCCATAAACCAACTCTGCTGATGAGCTGAGATCCTCTTTGGGTGCTGTTCTTATTCCCAGGAGGATCCAGGGCAGCTCATCTGCCCGATCAGCTCCCTGGAGGTGGGCATCAGTGCAGCCTTCATGTGCCAATGGAACTGCTCCACCAGGCCATTGATTACAGGTGGAGCTGCATTCCCAGCAGTCGTGACAAAACGTCCCAGAGCGTGGAGGTAAACTGGGCCTCTGTTGGAGGTGACATGTATGGGTAGGCCAAACAGATTCCCAGGCAGAAATAGAAGCTCTGGCGCATTAATTGGTCAATGAGTGTCATAGGAACTGCCTCCAACCACCTGATTAATCTGTCGATGACTGTTAACACGTACCTAGACCCGCTTGACACTGGAAGTGGCCAACAATGTCAACATGCATGTGGCCGAATCTGTGCTGAGGTGGCTGGAAAGGCTGAAGTGGCGCCTTTATGTGCCTTTGCACTTTTTGCAGATTGGCAGTCTGCATGTATTTGCCCAGTACGTGACTTGCTTTTTGAGTCCATGCCATGCAACCTTGTCAGCTCTCAGGCAGACCATCGCTTCAATGAAGGAATGGGACAGTCTGTGAATGGCATTGAAAATGCAACATCTCCATGCAGACCTGTAGAAATGTTGCACAGGAGAGTGGTACCTTGTTGCCGAAAGACAACATTCTTGAGTTGCAGGCTTGTGACAGCAGATCTATAAGGTGGGAGTTCATTCTCCTGGTGCTGAGCTTTGGCAAGCACCATCTCCACACCTGGAGAGAGGGTACATACTGCTTGAGACAGGGCATCAACTGCCACCTTACTCTTACTGGAGATGTGTTTAATCCTGGTTGAAAACTTTGATACATAAGATAGGTGGCATTGCTGGTGGGCTGACCAGGGATTTGATGCCTTTGTGAAGGTGAATGTTAATGGTTTGTGTTCAGTAAAAACTCTGAAATCCCTGCCTTCCAAAAAATACTGGAAATGTCTGACCGCTAGGTACAGTGCCAGCAGTTCCCTATCAAAAGTGCTGTATTTCGTTTCCAGAGGAAGGAGGTGCCTACTAAAAAATGCTAGAGGCTGACATTGTCCATTGGTGTACTGTTCCAAAACTCTGCCTACTGCTGCATTGGACATGTCTATCAAGGCAGTTAGTGCATCCATTTGTGGATGGGCCAGCAATGTTGCCTTTGCGAGGGTATCTTTAGTTTTCTGGAATGCTACCGTTGTCTCCTTTGTCCACTCGAGTTCTTTGGAATTGCTGGATGAGGTCGAAAAGGGGTTTTGTAATATAAGCTGCAGAGGGTAGAAAGCGGTGATAGAAATTAACCATCCCCACAAATTCCTGGAGTCCTTTGATGGCATCAGGCTTTGCGAATTTGAGGATGGCTTCCACCTTGCTAGACAATGGAATGACATCTTGGTTACTAATATACCACAAGAACTCAATAGAGGACTGCCTGAATTTGCACTTGGCAGTTTGCCAGAACTCCTGTCGGCAGCGGTGGCAGAGTAAAAACAGATGCTGCAGGAGCTCTTTGTGGGAGTGGCTGGTGATGAGCATGTCGTCCAAGTATACAAAAAGGAAGGCCATGCCACACCCCAGTGAGTCCATTAGTCACTGGAACATTTGTGCAGCATTTTTGAGTCCAAAAAGCATTCTCAAAAATTTGAAGAAGTCAAATGGTCTTGGGCACATCTTTCGGGTTTACAGATATTTCTTGGTACCCACGCAATAAGTCAATTTTAGAAATATTCTGCCCCCTTGAAGATTAGCTGCAAAGTCCTGGGGCGTAGGATAGCAGTCTGCAGTGGTAGCGTCATTGAGATGCCTGTAATCCCTGCAAGCACTCCAGCCTCCTGTAGCTTTGGATAGCATATGTAGCAGGGAAGCCCACAGGCTATCAGACCTGCATATGATTCCAAGTTCTTCCATTTTGTGGAAATCTTGTTTTGCAAGCCTGCAACTTGTTGGGTGACAGGCGTGGGACTTAGGCAGACGCAGTCCTGTTCATGGTTGGGGCGATCGCTCCCATGCACCTGATCTCGTGCTCGCAGCCCCCCACTCCATGGAGGGACTTAATGCACCAGTGCCATCTTGTGTCCTGGAATGCAAGGAAGGCACCGGTGTAATACTCAACTTAGTCTGTAGAATCCTCTGCTGCTTTGGGGCCTCTCCATTTGACTCATGGATTTTTCTGGAAGGTAGGCCTCAATTCTTCTGCACATTTAAAAGTTAATTTCTTCACTAGTTGACCTCTTGTTTTCTTCATTATTGCTGTAGACAAAGTTCGAGCCACTTAAAAAGTTTCAAAAGTGCCAAATGTCTTTATAATTCTGGGATTAACTACAAACAAACTACAATATAGAAATTAAAATATGCAAAAATTAATAATGTGCAAAGTAAGAGTCTTTCAATGAGTCCCTGAGTTTGTTGTTTAGGAGTCTGATGTTGGAGGTCTACTAACTGTTCCTGAACCTGGTCATATAACTCTTGTGGCACCTATGTCTCTTTCCTGATGGCAGTAGCGAGAACAGAGCATGTCCTGGGTGGCGTGGATCCTTGATCATTTCTTATGCTCTCCGACAGCAGCGTTCCATGTAGATGTTCTCTACAGTGTGGAGAGCTTTCCTGGTGATGTAGTGGGCTGTATCCATTACCTTTTGCAGGGCTTTCCACTCAGAGGTATTGGTACCCCCAAACAGGCAATTATGCAGCTAGTGATCACACTTCCCATTACCCATCTGTAGAAGTTTGCCAAGGTTTTCTATGTCATCCCAAACCTCTGCAAACTCCTGAGGAAGTAGGGATGCAAATGTGCTTTCAGGATGCCATTCATGTGTTAGGTCAGGAAAGCTCTGAAATAGTGACTTCCAGGAATTTAAAATTTGCTCACTCTCTCCACCTCTGATTCTCCAATGATCACTAGATTGAACATCTCTGGTTTACCCCTCCTAAAGTCTACAATCAGCTCTTTGGTTTTGGAGACACCGAGTGTGAGGTTGTTAGTGCAGCATTCAGCCAGGTTTCAATCTCCCTCCTGCATGTTGACTCATCACCCCCTTTTTATACAGCCCATACCATGGTATCATCACCAAATTTGTGGATAGTCTTGTTGTCATACTGAGTCACACAGTCATAGGTGTATAGTGAGTAGAGTAGGGGGCCAAGAATGCAGCCCTGTGGTGCTCCAGTAATAATGGAGATTGTGAAGAGTTCTTACCAATCCTCATGGAGTATGGTTTGGAGGTATGGAAATCCAGGATCCAATTGCACAGTGCAGCACTGAGGACCAGGTCTTGCCATTTGCTGATTAATTTTATGGGGATGATGGTGTTGAATGCCGAACTATAAAGAGCATTCTGATGTATGCCTGTTTGCAGTCCCAGTGTTCCAGGGTTTTGTGTAGAGCCAGTGAGATGGCATCCATGTCTTGTCTACAAACTCACACATACGAATACAAGATGAAACATAGAGGTTTCACTGTTAATCCAAGAATAACATTTAAAACCTACACATCTATCTCACAAGTGTTACCATACCTCAAAAGTGAGCAACCAGGTTGGCGACTTAACAGGTAGGTCTGCCTACAATTTGAAAGGTGCGTTCTGCACCCAGAACCCAATAATCGGACCTGGGTCCCACGAAGCCTGCCTAGGTGCTGCAATTGAAAGCACCTAGTGTCTGTACTTTTCTAGTGAAAATTCTAACTGGCCTGTTTTTAACATGAAATATGAAACACTTCAAAGCACTTCATAGAAAATGATAAAATCTTAAGTTTTACCTTCTGTTTGCTCTAATGCACATTTCTGTTACAGGCAAGCAGTGAATATTTTTTGAAAATCACATGCAACTGGAGATGTGTGTGGGTATGCTTATAGTAAAAATCAACAGTAATGGCATTTTTATGACATAATAATCAACTCCATGAATTGTCTCTCAGCCATTCATAAGATATTTAAAGACATGGGAAAGTATATAACACATTCCTTTCAAATTGCTCTCAATTAAATATTCTATCAGCAATTTGGTTACGACATTACTTCCTCAATGCATCACGATATATTTAGAGGTGATTACATTATTCACTTTGTAAAGACGAACCTGTTTTATGATCTTTAGAAAAATTGGATCACACAACTTTGATAAGAAGCACAATATTAGTAAACATTAATTATGAATTAATTTATTTCATTTAATTGGGGAAAAATGGGCTGTTGGGCAATGGAAAAATATTTTGGGCAGGGAAGAAAGATGTGTTTAGTAGCAGTATCACGCTGAAAATGTTGGAAATTATGCATCATTGTAGAAGTTGCTTGAGTCTCACGGTGCATCTGGGGGAAAGGATAGGAATGCAAGTAGAAGTGGAAAATGGAGCAGAAACAGAGACCCCATTAAAAATAATGGAGAGAATTCTGTTGAGGAAAAAGAAAGTAATTTACATGCAAAGCCATCTCAGATGTCATTATTCACCTCCACAGATATTCAATATTTTTGTAAAAGTACCAATGCTTTGATGTAACCAAGGACTCGGATTACATCATAAATGGCAGATAGTCTGCAAATAAACCATTTCAAATCACTGCCCGTACTGAATTTGCAAAGGGGCAAACTGGAAAATGATGATTTAACTATTGGACAAAACAAATTTGGTTACTTCTGAGGTATGGTAACACTTGTGAGATAGATGTGTTGGGTTTAAACGTTATTCTTGGATTCGCAGTGAAAGGTCTATGTTTCATCTTGTATTCGTATGTGTGAGTTCTTAGACAAGACATGGATGAAGGAAAAGGTTCTTTACTTTAAAGTTGTTGTAAACAGCACCAATGAGATATGTCATTAGGCTGCAAGTCTCTATTACAGATCTGCATACTGTGTTTCAGCCCCTTGCTGGCAGCCAAGTCTAATCAAATAGTAAGGCATTGCTAGTTGCCATCCAAACATGATCACTATCATTACATCTCCCTTTCTTAAAACAAAAGTAACAGAATTCTAACATGTTTTCTTTGTATAACTTGTGGCGGCCCGCAATTGCATAGATTGGGCTGGCACATCACACGGCAGAAGACGCAGAGATCGCTAAAGTGACTCCCAGGACAACTAACCGACGGGGGTAAAAGCTAAAGCAGTACATGACCAGCAGCCCTAAAATGGTGCTGGCCAAGCTGCCCAGCTAACAGATCAATAACAGGCTGGGGAAGAAGGGTACTCACATGCAAGAATGTTCCCGCCTGCTATTGTTATTCATGTGGCTGATGTCAGCCAATCAAACAAATGGCAGGAACTCCAACTGTATAAAAAGAGTCTTTCCGGCCTCAATAAATCTCAGAGTTTAACCTCCCACTCTGCGAGTGTGTGTGTTTCTTTGTAGCAGTCGGCTACAAACTCTGAAATTTTAACTTTAACACCAAGAACTTACATTTTTATTATTATCAACATTGTTAACATTTTTAAAACTTGTTTTGTGTGTTCACATACATTAAAACTTGAAGAGTGAATAAGATAGCACTACTTTATTCTATAACAGGAGTCTTTAAATTTGCTCAATGAGTCTCTTTGGAGGATTCACATGTCTTGACAATCTCCTGATTGATTGTTCTTGAATCTGAGTTGTTGCCTCTGACGATGTCTTCTCAGAAGTGCATTCAGGTTGTACAACAGTATCCGTCTTTCCATCTACTATGGCTGGTCCCATTTGAAGATCTTGACGATTTCTTCCCAGAACAGCACCTTCATCTGTCTGAATGGTGTATGATCTTGGTTGGACTTCACTAAGGACTTCACTTCTGAGGCCATAAGTTTGTTTGGTCTTTTAGCCTTACTTGGTCACCAGTCTAGATTTTCCAGTAGGATTTTTGTTCCTCTGTCAAAGTAATACTTTTGGTTTTCTTTCTGTTGTTCTTTGAATTTCCTCACTTTCTCCCCCTCTTGTTTTTAGGAGGTTCTCCTGAATGGGTAGGTTTGATCTTAGCCAGATCTGGAGTTTCGCTGGTGACATACCACGCTTGAGCAGGATTGTGCGGTATACTAGCATGCTTTGGTAGAAGTCTGTTCCACTACCTTTTGCCTTGTACATCAGTCTTTTCACTGATTTTTCCACTAGACCATTGGACTGTGGAAAATTAGGATTTGATGTGGTGTGTACAAAATCCCACTCTTTGGCAAACTGTCGGAACTTTAAATTGCAAAACTAGGGTCCATTGTCTGTGAAGACCTCGCTTGCCAAACCATGTCTGGAGAATATGGCTTTCATACCTGTTATTACAGGTATGTCAGTGCCATTCCTACACTGACATGTCTATCCATGGTCTCATGCACTGCCAAACTGAGGCTACCCACAAATTGGAAGAACAGCACCTAATATTCTGTCTGGGCGTTCTCCAATCAGACAGCATTGATTCCCCCAGTTTTAATTAAATCCCTCCCCCAAGACTCTCTTTCCCTGTCCCTGTTTCCTTTATTCCTGCTCCCTACCCTCTTCCCTTCCTTCTCCAACCAGAGAGCTAACTCCCCTGCTATCCCTCAACTTCTTTTCTACCCTCTTATCAATATCCATGCATGATCTCTCCTCCCCAATGCCTTGCCCCCTCCTCTCTTCCCCCACCTTTTATTTAGGTACTGCCAGTTTTTTGATGAAGGCCTCAAGTCCAAAACATTGGTTACCCTTTATTTCTTATAGATGCTGCATTACCTGCTGACTTTCTCCAGTACTTGTGTACAGCACAATTATCACTAACTTAACTGCCTTTATCTCTAATTTGATCCGTGAAGAACTAAAACATGATTTTCCAGCAGTCCTCTTAAAAAAAATTTGGTTTTCATAAGCAGGTCAAAGCTATTATCTAAAATTATTCCTATTGAGAAAGGCCCTGGGAAGGCTAATCACACCTGCGTTCCATCGTGTCGCAAGTACGGCTGCCTTACCTCAATGAATGCGGCATATCTCCCTCAAGTTATAAGTAATTTTCTCCAGGGGAACACAACTCTGCATCTCTCTGTTCCATCTTGCTGTGCTTAGCTGAGAGTCAGATTTCCAGGTAACCATTATGCATTTCCTGGCGACCTTCACAAATTGAATTTGGTGTTTTGACAATCTTGGACTCAGGTCCATAATATCTCCCAACAGGAACAATGCTGGATCCACCCCTGTCATTTTTTTTTCAAAATATCGCCTAATTCTACCCAGAAAGGTCTCACCTTGGCACTGGCCCTGAGGACATGGCCATAGTTTACCATATATAGTGTGTTTCAAAAAGAATTTTAAAAATCAAATTAAACTGTAGTTCAAAAGTGACAAATGCAAACAGATGATCACTGTAGTTATTTTATTAAATAAAAATTCTAACATGAAACTTTTTTGTCTATGTAAATCCAGGAAAAACCTAACTATTTCAACATAAATCGGTGATTATCTGCTAGATCCCTTTTTCCTATTCAATGATTTATCATTCTGCATATTACATACAATATATGCATTCAAACTGTATAAAGAACTGAAAGAAATTAATATTAATTTCTTTACACATGCTGAAGCAGATATCCTAACCAAATTAACGAGAGTTTCAGATTTATTGTCAAGAGTATATACATGACATCACATACAACCTGGAGATTCTTTTTTCCTGCAGGCACGGCTAAATTGCCACTAATTGGTCATGCAAAAATAAACTGTGCACAGTGTACATGTAAACAAATAAAAGAACTGTAAACAGATAACAAATATAAACAAACTGACTTTGCAATACAAAGAGAACAAAGAAACATTTCACAAATGAAAGGAAGTAGCCTACTTATGTCTACCATGAACTGCCAGGTTTGGATGTCTATATTTTGTATTTCTGCCCTTTACTTGCCATCTTCAGGGGTTTTCTGTTGGCCAGGAGTTTTTTGTACATGACTAGGCACTCTTCTGAGAAGATGTTACAGATTTGGAGCTCTGCTTTGAAGGATTGAGTCCACTTGCAGACGGTTTCTCTTGTTTCTCCAAGCTGAGGTCATCATTGAAAAAACACATTCTGTGTGAACATTGCTGCATGGAATAGAGAAGATATATGCACTCACCTTCTTTAGGTTTGTAAAAGAAACCTCAGGTTTACTGAACAGCTTGAGATAATGCTCTTCACCATGGCTAACTACCATCTAATTCTCAGGAGTATTGATAAATGCCTCCACAATCCCATACTCTTCATATAATTGATCAATAACAATATCATGAAGGTTACAGGCCTTGACTGCATCACAGAATTCTTCAAAAGGTATGACGCTTGTTAGGCTCAATTTTGACATGTTGTTATGAAAGCTGTTTTCAGAGAAGTCATACCTGACACTTAAGTACTTTCTGACTCTTTCATAGAAAACAATGAAGTCTGCTTCATATTTCTTTGACACTGCAGGGTATAGCTTGGTTTTCACTGTGAGGCAAAAAAAAACATCTTTTACTCTTCTCTCGTTTGTTTTTCAGTTCAGCCATTATTTTAAATACTGAAATTATGCTGAATGACTTGGCTTCTGGTACTGCAATAGTGTCTAAGACCAATTTAAGCTGTGACTGAGGAAGAAGAAATAGATCTCTGACAATTTACAGGCATTTTCTTCATCTCCAAAGCAATTCCACAGTACCTTGGGGCACTCCTCCTCACATAGACTCTGAAAATAACTTTTTTAGGACTTCCCAGCACTTAAATATTCTGTCAATAAATGGCAAAAGAGAGAGCCATCTCATAACAACGTGCCCTAACAGATTACAATGACCAACATCCTCAAATTCACAGAATTCCTTTAACTGTTGTTTTTTTAGCTGAGATGCTGAAATACTTGTACACTTGGAGCACAATATTTTCAACCTCAATTTCCAGTTTTCCTGTAGCAAATCGTGTTGCATTGTGCAAAATATGGGGCAGACAATTTACAGCAATCATGTACTTTTGAGTCATTTTGAGCTTTTGATAAACACTTGTGTTGTCCATAGTTTATACTTTGCATTGTCAGCAGTGTATGCAGACACTTTATTCAGACCCAGTCCTGACGTCTTTAGTTTAACCAGTAGCTGATTTGTTATGTCCTCTAGTGCTTCATTGCTATCTCTGTTAAAGTCAAGTCACACATGTTGCACTCCCTTCTCAAAATGAAAGTATCCCAGTATTGGGAAACATGTGGACACACCTTTGTTTTAAGCATTAGTTGCTACTGAAAAGAGCAATCCATGTTCCTTGATGTACTGTACATGCTCTTCTACAGAATGCGATGCGAGAATATTTTCACACCAAGCTTTTGCTTTAGTTTTCCCATGTTACACCTTTCACTATTAATGAGTCAATTTATATTCCTTTGTCAACTTTTACCCCATAATCAACACTTTGGTATGACTGATGATCCTTCACAGCATGATACACTTTACACAGTTCTGCAGCCAATATTTTATGACCTTGAGGTGATCAAGTGTCACCTTTATGTTGATCTGTGGTAGCATGTCATTCAACTGTACCTTTTCCCTTGCAGCCAATCTCCACATCACAACAGCAGAGCGTACAAAAAACATGAAAGTCATCTTTTCTGTTTTAAGAAATACATCCAAATTTTTTGGCCCATTTAGGGTTAAATTTAGTCTTTTTGGTATTTCTTTAGGGGCTTGATTTGATTTTGAAACAAAAACAAAGTCAACCACTCAGTCTCCATCCACACTTCCACTGTCCATTGAATTAATGTAATGCAAGATTTTTTAAATTAATTTTTTTATTGGTTTAAACAAACATTTCCATAAGATGTATCTCAGATGTTATACATATTTCATATATTCATATTTACCATGATTTTCCACATATTTAACTGAGGTATACACTTATAGAGAAGAAGAAAGAAAAAGAAGAAAAGTAGGGTTTAAAAAAAACCCAACATAATCATTGTACTGTAAGAATAAGGTCAGGCTTATGAAATATTATGTCGGTTAACCATTTTTCCCAGTATGAATCAAATTGTTCCAATTTATAATTAACAGATGCTGTTATTTACTCCATTTCATAATTTCCTTCCATGTGTTTAAAGTAGGGTGTAATAAAATATCAGGTTTTTCCACCCAAATTCCCTCCATTTCTGTGAACTGGTACAGTTCTATTGATACCTGCATTGGTCCATATTATTTTCCATTCTTCCTCAGAAGTTATCCTTAACTAACTTAACTCCCTTATAATTCTAAGTGCACATGTATGTAATGTGTGTATGTTCAAGAAAGTTCTATGTTTCACTGTCCAATCATTCACTTTTCACTTCTCCAAGCTCAAGGGTATCAGGCAATTCTCATACTGTGCACAGAATTTAACATTATGAATTTTCACCAGGCTCTGGTGCTTAAAGTTAAAAGGTTACCACTCAGGAAAGTTCGTGTTGGTTTCAGAGAGAGATTTGTTGCTTGTTGGACACACACAAACTGATTTCCTCCAATCAGTTACTTCAGTGTCTTGCCGAAGAAACTTGCCTCATTGTGGGTTTTCCAAATGATAACCTCTTCTTCCAGGTCATCGCAGAGTTCCTCATTTCCCTTCTTTCAGGAGAAACACTCAAGTCAGCCATTTCCTCTTGTAAGGACTACAAAGGCTTTTCAACAGGCTGAACTCAGCACTCACAACTCGTCTTCAAAATGGGATTTTTCAACAAGTCTGCCAGCTTGCCATTTTGCCGCCTCAACTGCTACTGTAGAACTGACTTCTCTCTCTCTCCGAAAGAGAAATCACCCGTTTATTTATTCTCTCTCTGCTTGTAAAAACCACATGACCTCTTCCAGGCTCCAAACCCAATTGTCAAAGGATTTTATCGGTATCTCTGAGCCTGGACTTTATTGCCCATACACAATAGATCAGCATTCTTCATTGCTTCTGTAAAGTCAACCGGGGTCTGAATGCCTAGTTTCAGCAAAGCTCTTGCATTTTAAATGACATATCTTTTGTGAATATATTTAAGAGGGAATGAGATCGATTTCTTCAGTATAAGGGAATTAGGGGTTACGGAGAGAAGGCGGGGACGGGGTACTGAACTTTAAGATCAGCCATGATCTCGTTGAATGGCGGAGCAGGCCGAATGACCTTCTCCTGCGTTTCTATGAAACGTTACTCTGTTTGTGAAGTGTAACCTACACTAACCCCCCACAATCTATCTCTTTTAAAGACGTAGTTCACCCATAACTACGCCAACATATCCGTAACATGTGACTAAGGTGAAAGGCATCTGAATCGATGTTTGGACTGGGCAGTCCGAACCCCCCTGACCTTCCTTAACCCCTCCCTTGGCTCCTCCCCGGATTTCCCAATAAAGGCAGTGGTGCCCAGACTTGTCCCCTCCCGCTCCGGTACCTGGCCAAGGCGTGTATCAGGAAAGCTCAGGTTTTTGGTCATTCACCATGTCGACGTGATTAGGGTGTGCACCCCAGTAACATGACATCATCACTCCATTCTGTCCTGTCTCCTTCTTCTTTAGATGGGAAAACACCCCAGATTGACACAGACCTTTGCCCACCGTGAGTGAACGCCAGGGGTTGAAAGTGCGTGGACAGACGTCCTCCACCCCACCTTGTTGCTCCTCTGACATCAGCGCCGGCACAATAGGGCTGTCGTGCGCGTGTACGTGTTTACGTCAGAAGAATGCGATTGGTCCGTGAAAGCTGAGCGGGTGGGGCAAATGGCCAGAGTCCCTCGGGGAACCGCACCAAGTGACCAGGCAGGGCATTTGCAGCGCGCACCAGGAAGCCGCCCTGGCGCCGTCCTGGGGGCTGCTTGAAGTTGCCTCGCGGTGATTTCTTACCCTGGAAGACTGATGCGTTTCCATAACATGTCAACGAATTTATTATTAGTCCCGATCCCGGAATCCGGCGATAACGTGACGAACAAGGAGACGAGGATCGCAGTTTTAGGATCGAGCACGGTGGGGAAAACCGGTGAGACGTGTTTCTAAATCGATCTGTCAGAAGCGGTTTCATAGGTTGTCTTTCTACTGTGTTTGACCATCTGAACTGGGTGGTCTCATTACACCATGTGGACAGGGGTAGCCGGGTCTCGCTTTGTAACTGAAACGAGCTGCTTCCAACTGCTAATAAACCCAGGGACAAATTAACACTTGCAAGCTTTGAATCTATAGTAGGGTGTTCGCACAACGTCCAATTTCACAGAATATGTCGTGGACGTTAACTTGCAGTTCTATTTCACATCAGCCTGTGGCGTTCGTTAAGTCGGTTTTCGACGATGGAACTGAGAACCATCACCTTTCGCCCTGAAACTTAAGATAAAGGCCAGCTCAAGTAGGTGGTGCGGGGTCTTCCCCTGAGCCCTGCTGAAAGACGAGGAAGTGGCAGCCTTTGAACTGGCAGTATGGTCAAAATTATTCCTGGCTTTAGCTTCCTACTCCATCATTGAGAGCTGTCACCAGCTCCCACATGTCTCCACTTGAATCCACGATGAGGGGAAATGTGAGGACAAACTGAGAGATTTTGTGGCAGAAGAAGCTAGGGTGGACTATTGTGAAAGTAGAACACACACCAAATTTGACCTCAAACGATGTAGTCATGGAAACAAAATGTGGTACTCACATAATGCCTTTGACTACATCAGGACAGAAACAGAAAAACAAGGAGCAGGAGAAGGTCATTCGGCCCTTCGAGCCTGCTCCGCCATTCAACGAGATCTTAAAGTTCAGTACCCCGTCCCCGCCTTCTCTCCGTAACCCCTAATTCCCTTATACTGAAGAAATCGATCTAATTCCCTCTTAAACAAGGATCCTTTGAGCTCACCCCATCATTCATCACACTGCTCTCCCTATTGATGATTCAGAGGTCTTAATGGCATGTCCAAAATCTCTTAGCAGATACTCAAGTAAAAATGATGTAGTGATATAGAACATGACTCTCAACTTTGGGGAATTCTTACAGCCAGTAATGTTCTTATTTAAGTCCAGAAAGCCACAGGCAAGTGTCCACAAACAATAATGTGATTGCAAAAGCAAAAAAAAAACTGAAAACAAACAACAGCTCAGGCAGCTTCTGTGGAGAAACTGAGTTAACTTTTCAGATCACCAACTAGAAATGTTAAGTCTATACTTCTCTCTCACATTTTTTTATTTCAGATTATCAGCATTTCTGGTTTTCTAGAAAAGTGACTGACCTGATGATCAGTAAGAGTGAAGTTTGTTGAAGGCAAGATATTAGTGAATCCCTAGGATAACTCACCTGCTCTTCAAGATTGCACTGTGGAATCTTTTCATACACCTCAGAGTCCAGACATACCACTATTTCATCTCCAAGCCTACTGAACGGATAGATCAGCTCATATTTTTGTATTTGGGTTTAATCTTGAATACATAACTCCCTAGCATGCATGAATAATAATGATTTGATAGCTTAGTTTTTGTGATACTAACTGATTGATAAACTTTGGCAAGGTCCTGAGGGAAATGGTGCTGTCCAATCTGATTTGAACACAAATAATGCAGAAAGATAATTGGTGTAAGTAGTCATTGCCTCACTAATTCTGACCTGGCTGTTGGCTGAGTAATTTAAAAACAAGTCACTGAATTCTTGCACCATCTTTTTAAAAGGACAGTAGAACACTATGTATGTGTGCTGACAGACGCGCATTGTGTCTTAAATTCAAATTTGCGCTGTTAGTCTGCCTGCAAAAGTTGAGGTAAGGGAGGAGGATGTGGAAATTACCATAGGTGAAACAAGCTAGGTAATGGAATTGAAAAAGCTTTGGCTATTCTGACACACACTTGAATTTTTGTTGATGGAAACTGATTCTTTAATAACACATGGCACTGGCTTTTCCAAACTTCATATTTTTTTGTTTCTGGTTATTACCATAGTTCTGCAACACCTGTGTTTTTGGCTGTTTAAATGACACAATGTTACACTTGCAGAATTCACAAATGACTACCCAAAATTATGAGATTAACATTCAATCTCCCAGAATGTATGTAAGAAAAATAAATATTTTTCAACATGCAAATCTTGACACATGCCATGATGCAGCTTTGCATTATGGAAAATTGTAATGTGAGTCATTTTCTAGGAACGTATTGTCACCCTTATCTGTGAGTTACTCAGCTCTTGCTAAATTTTAGGGAAGCAGAAGTGGTGGAATGTGGAACATTTTAATATTTTCTATCTATTTTATTTCTGCTTTACATATTTAATTCTCCATTTATATTCATTAAACAATCAGAGCCAGGATGAAAGGACAGCTTATTGATCTAATTCTTAGAAAATGGGAGTCAGCAGCACAAATTGGTGTCTGTTGGAAACCACTTTGTTGGAAAGTAAAATATCTGATGGACTTGTGTTAAAGGGATACTTTTAAAATGTAGTAAAGGTAGACAATGAGGACAATGTTGAGGGAACCTGATTAGCAAAGTATGATTTGTCACTAGGTATAAGTGCTGGAGGAATAAAAAATTCTTCTCCAGGATGATTGTACAGGACTTTTCCCACATGGACATTTAAAATAAACAGACATATTCAAATAATTTGAATAAAAATGAACAATCCATCCATATTAATAAGCTCAATTGCAATGGATATTTTAATTGTGTATTCACTGCAAGTAAAAGTCCTTCTATAAAGTTTAGGAAGAAAATGTGACCTACTGACAAAGTCCACCATGTACACAAATGCATTTTGTGTAAGATAAACCAAAGCAATGCATTATGTGCCAACACTCAAATGTTCTTTAAACATTTGTCATTTGTGGCTTTTTTTCTTTGCTCTAAATGTGAAATTAACTGAACAGAGTGGTACTGAATGAGTCAATTGTGAAACTATGTTTTTAAATTGTATATTTCTGTGGCTTTTCCGAAATTCATGTGTATCTGTTTCTGGTTAGTACCATGGTTGCATAATTCTGCAACAGAAAATTACCTCTGGGTTACAGGCGGTGTTATGTCTGTTTAAACTGGTTAAACCATTGACACATGAAATATAATATTCAGGTGATTTACAAACTTGTTCAAAGTTGAATAACTGTTCATAATTACAGTTCCTCACTAAATAAATTATTAATATACACTTGCTATATTTAGAATTAGCTATGTGTTACATTTACTTCCTGTTTTATTCTGTACTACAGTGACTTTTAGCTGCAATGAGTCTGAAAGGAATAAAGAGTTAAAGGTGTAATGTAAAGAATAGTTATTTCTAGAGCTGGAATCACATATTACATTAGTGTCTTTTTTTTAGACTTAGCCCTGTACAATCATCATCAATTATAAAACTAAAAGCCTAGATTGTATACCTAAAATGGATGAGAGGGGGGGGGGGGGGGTGGGGGGGTGGCTTGGGAGGAGGGAGGGGGGAGGGAGAAAAAGTCACTATAAATGTGTGGAAAAGAAAAAGTGTATATCATGGCTATTGTGATTTATGGTGTGAAAAATAAAAAATTAAAAAAAAAATATAAAACTAAAAGCATCTGGAAATGTAGAAAATTGCATAAACTCAGTCTTACATACTGCATTAATGAATGCTGACAATGAACTTTATAATTTCTAAATGACAATGAAAGAATAATAGAATTAGTAGCTGCAAAGCCATATTATCATTTCTTTTTATTTTCTGCCAGCCTTGATCGTTCGATTCCTAACCAAGAGGTTTATTGGTGATTATGAATCAAATACAGGTAGGTGTGTTTTTGTTTAAATCATGAGGCCAAAATTGAACAATAAAACTCAATATTTAGCGAATGGAATAAATTATAACAAACCATTACTTTTATCTTCTAGGAAATCTTTATTCAAGGCTAGTTCTGATTGAAGGAGAACAGCTTTCACTACAGGTCCAAGACACGCCTTGTATCCAGGTATAGGAGCATTACATTTTTGGTAACGTACTTTACAAATTTGCAGAATTTTGAGCATTATATGATTTAATAGATATTTATAGTGGATAAGCATTTCCCTAATTTAAGAATGAGGTAATTCCTCCTTGTTTGATTTTTTTTTTCTCCGATGTATTTGGACTGGTGAAAAAGAAACACCATGTTGGACAATTTTACGATAAATGTTCTTTATTTTTAGGTTCAAGGAGAATGTGCACATTTTCCTGATCTTGTATCCAGATGTATTCACTGGGCAGAGGGCTTCATCTTGGTGTATTCAATAACAGACTACAACAGCTACAAATTGATTCGTCCCTTATATCAGCAAATCCGCAAAATGCACCATGAAACAAAAGTCCCTGTGATCATTGTTGCTAACAAGAGTGACTTACTACATGCCAGACAAGTCCAGACCAACGATGGAATCCAATTAGCCAATGAACTTGGTGCAGCATTCTTAGAAATCTCGACCAGAGAAAACTATGGGGATGTATATGATGTATTTCAACTTGTTCACAGAGAAGTTAGCAAGCTACATATGAACAGTAATACAGAAAAACGAAGAGGATCAATTATACCACGACCAAAGTCCCCAAACATGCAAGACTTAAAGCGACGTTTCAAGCAGGCTCTTTCATCCAAAGTGAAATCTAGTGCCACTTTATGAAATTATTTAGTCCAATAGATAACAAACAAAACTGAACTGTGAGTGTTTAAATTTTGTAAATGATGCCTTCCACATCTAGCTAGATTACAAAATCTATAAATTATGATTGGGCATATAAATTGATATAGGAATAATTGCGGAGCAGGCTAAGTCAAAGAAAAGCTCATTTACAAAGCTCATGTAATTCCCACTTCTGACATTCTAGATGTTCAGTGATTGTGAAAGACTCGTGTTTGTAAGGAAAAGTATGGGCATTTTTTTTTAAAAGATGTCCTGTTGGAAAACTCTCATTGCATAGTTGTGGTCTATTTAATCTTGAAACAAATTGTGAAATGAGAAGTAATTTCTGCTGGAGGTTGGCTTGGATGAATTGCAGTCATGTGAAGAAAATTAATAGCAGCTGAGGACTGCAGAAGTGGTACAATTAAGGCTGGTTTTGCAGGATTCAGAGACTCGCACAGGTACTAAGAGGCTGCTGTTATCAATTCTAAATTAGCCAGTGAAATGCAAGATTATTAAAATATTAGTGGATTTGGTTTGTACTATAAATTCTTCTTTAAGATATTCTGATAAACAATATTCTGACTGATGCAGTCAATCATGATTATTGAATTTGTAATACACAAGCATGCGAGAGAAAATGAGCAGGTCATACTGCATCCATAGGAAGTAATGGGTAAGCAACATTTCAGTCATAGGCCCTTTGATACTGCATGACCTGCTGAGTTTCTCCAGCACACTTGTGTATTGCACTCTACCCCAGCTTCTGTAAACTTTCTTGTTTGACTTGTAATCACACTGTTTTGATTGCAACACTGCAGTCTGTTTACTGGAAAGAATACGTTTACTGTATTTTGTATAAACAGTGATTACTTGTTCTTTTGAACAAACAATTTGACCATTTCTATATTCATATAAAATGTTTATATTGTTCTCAGAGTTATTCTTTTACTATTAATAAGTAAATTGGAAGTCTATTATCCACAAGGTTGACTGTTCTTTATTTATTTGTCTGAAGTGGATAAAGTTTCCATTTTGTATTTGATTTAATCACAAATACAAAGAAAAATGCATTGAATTATTGTGCATTTCCAGTATCTTTTTAAAGCCATATAGCACAGAAACAGACCATTCAGCCCACCTTGCCAGTGCTGGCTATCAGATATCTATATTTGGCAAATCAACTTTCCAACATTCTGCTTTTAGCTTTTTATGCCATGGCATTTTAAGAACATCTGAATACTTGAATATTGTAAGAAAATCCATCACTCCATCAGGCAAATTGTTCCAGCAACCACTCTCTTTGCAAAGTTCTTCCTCAATTCTTTATCTTAAATCTAGTATGGATCTGGACATGGACATATCTTTTAAGGGGAACAGTTTCTCACTGTCTATCCTATCTCTGCTCTCCATAATTCTGTACCTCTCCACTTGGGGAGTGGAGACCAGTCTGTCTTTATAACTGAAATGTATCATCAATATTGGCACATGCCTCAGTACACTCTCCAATGCAATCACATCCTATCATGGTCACGAGAACTACACATAGTATTGGAGCTACAGCCTAACTCGCGTTTTACATCATTATACCATCTCTGCTCTATTATATCCCCTAGCCATCAAAGACAACTATCCCATATTCTATGTTAATCACCTCCTCTGCCTGTGCCTTAAGGGATCCTTGGACATGTACATCAGATACCTGACAAAGGGCTTGGGCCCAAAATATTGATTGCCCTTACTTGACCTGCAGCATTTTTGTGTATTTCACTTGACCCAGCATCTGCAGATTTTCTTGTTTTACACCAGGGTCCTTCTGTTCCTCAGTTTTTTTTTTAAGGTCCTATTATTCATTATGTATATCTTAGCCTTAAAAGTTCCAAAATATAACTCCTCACATTTTTTTTCCAATTAAATTTTACCTGCCCTTTCTCTTCCCATCTTTCAGATCTTTCTCACTTCCTCCCACACCATCTCTCTTCAAGTTGGCTGTAAATGGTGTGATCATGCCTCCAATATTCACATCCATATTGTTAATGCATATGACCCAGCATGGCTTTCTGTGGTGGACCAGCTTCAACTATCATCCCCTGCTTCCTATATCCATGCTAATTTTTGATCCAATTTAGACTCTTCCATTTTGGATCAATTCCCATGTGGGATGTTATCTCCTGTAGATGACATCAACAGCACTATCCTTTTCAATGCTAAAGATGAGCTGAAAGTACTACTTTGGTTTGTGTTATGATAATCCTAAAATGTGATTAATAATTGGAGAGGTGGGCCAGGTCTGTTGCCTCCATTGCAGGGGTACCGGGCATGGGAAGCTGGTTGTCATACAGTAGCATGTTGTGGCTGCCCAGTGGCTTCAGGTCTTTGAGACCTGATGGCGGTTCGGAAGGCCTGCATCTCATCCCCTTTCTAGGCCTGAGTTAATTTGGCGTAGTTCAGGCCGGGGGATAAATTGTGGATGGTGTGCCTTGAGAGTGTCTCAGCAACGACATTGTCCATACCCGTCCGGTGTTGGATGTCGGTGGTGAACTCAGAGACATAGGAAAGGTGCTGCTGGTGCGCCAACCAAGGGTCCTTTGCCATGTGTAAGTGGCTTATGGTCTGTGAAAACAGTGAAGGGTCTGCACTCCAGAAAGTAGCGGAAGTGCCTGGTGGAAAGGTACAGGGCCAGGAGCTCCCTGTCGAAGACACTGTATTTCAGTCCAGGAGGTCAGAGGTGCTGGCTAACAAACACTAGCGGGCGCCACTGTCCATCGACTGATTGCTCGAGGATGTCCCCATGGCTGTGGTAGACGCGTCCACTGAGAGCACTGTGTGGGCATCGGGCCATGGGTGGGCCAGTAAGGTGGTGCTAACAAGGGCATCTTTGGTTTGGGCGAAAGCTCCTTTGGCCTCCTTCGTCCACTCGAGAGTCTTTTGTTTCACTGAGATTAGGGTAACCAGTGAATGCATTATGTGAGTGGACCCTGGGATGAAGCGGTGGTAGAAATTAACCATCTTTGTGAACTCTGCTTGGGGGTGGTTTGTGGTCAACTGGATCCAAGGCGGGTGACCTGACTCATGGTAGCCTCATACTCCTGTTTAGTTCTCCAAAGTACATCGGCGTGGGCTGAGACTTTCCGTAGGTCAGAGAAGACCTTGTCCTCCAGTAGGAGTTGGATGTCTTCTGGCACTTGTTCCAGGAAGGCTTCCTCAAACATCAGGCAGGGTTTGTGGCCTTCTGTCAGTGTGAGCATCTCATCCATCAGAGTAGATGGGGCTCTGTCCCCCAAGCCGTCGAGATGCATCAGCCTGGCTGCACGTCATCAACGAGAGAGACCGAAGGTGCCGAGGAGGAGGACTTTGAGAGTGACATATTTACCCTCTTCTGGTGGATCATGGATCAGGTTGTCCACCCTGGCTGCAGTTTCTTTGTCGAGGGTACTCATCATGTTGTAAAATATCATGGAGTCAGAGGTGATCTGTCTGATGTGAAACTGCGCCTCCACCTGCCCGAACCATGTGCGTGGGCAATGCATCCAAAAGTGGGGGGGGGGGGGGGGGTGGTGTTTCACTGCTACAGCAATGATTGGTGTACAATCCATAGCCAGAGACCAGATAAACATCTGGGCTCTGCGGGATCACCAATGTAGAGGTAGCTACAAGCACAGAAACACACCACAGGACTTGGTGGGGTTTCAGTTGAACTGCTTTATTTGAATTTCGTGTGTGCCCCTTTAACAATCAGCTGCCTTTCTTAACTAGTGGCATTACATTTGCTATTCTCTAAAAAGTATCTGCAGAATTTTGAAGATGATTGGCAATACACCTGCTATCTCTTTCAAAATGCTATGGTGTAGATCATTAGGTCCTTGGTCCTTTTCGTTATTGCTATTGGGCCAAAATGCTGGAGCTGTCTTCGCCACAAAGGTTTCAAGAAGGCAGCTCACTACCTGGAATGGGCATTAAATGCAGGCCTTACTGACATCTCATCAATGGAAGTATCAGTATGAATCACCAAGGAGGATACAATTAGATTGTTCTAATTGGGCTTTTGGACCACCAAGTTCTAATACATCCACTAACAATGTGTGAAAAAGAATATTGTGGTGAAACGCAAATCAGTTTAAAGAATTATAAGCATTGGAGAAGCAAAAGGAATAACTGCTAGCAGATGGAGTTGCATACTGTATGGTGTTGCAGTTCCAAAATGAGGCCAATAGCCCTAAGACAGAAGCATTAGAAATTAATCTCAGGAAGTTTTAAATCAGTTGTTGATTTATCCCATCTTCCCTGGGGGAAAGCATCTGTCGGTGGATGTAATGAGAACAAGATTAAATTTGGCTTTGATGATTTATGGTCAGATTTCAAACGTGCAAAATCTTAATTATGGAGTAAATAGAATCATTGGAGAAAACAAATTTTTTTTTAAAACAAAGCTTTTCTCAACCATTTGCATTTTTATGGCTTTCACCTAACAACAATTTCAACAGCAATAATTAACAGCTATTTGTTTATTTCTTGCACTCGAATGAAGAGAATAAAATGTGACCATGACGAAACCTGTTATCATTGCAGCCTTGAGTTCACTTGTTTACAATGCTTATAATGACTGACACTGGAAAACATAGAAGATGTCTTACTGGCCATTTTAGGACAATCTGCTTTAATTATTTTTCTTGGCTCTCTGGTTAGCATCGTCTTGACTTTATATTATCCTCTTTTGGTTGGGATCATTCCCTTTCTCTCCAGATATCATTAGGATTTGGCCCCAGTCTCAGAGATTTGTTTGAATGGTCCAGCCATTATTACCATGTAGCCAGGATGTGAATACTATGTACACCTGAATATGTTATAATTTAAGATTGGTTTTCAACTTAAAATATGATCTGCATTTTTCACTGTTGTTCAGGGGAAAGACTTGTACAACTAAAAACTTCTGGAAAAACAACTGATGTTGAGTTTATTATTTTCCCCCATTTTAAAAATCAAATAAAAGTATGGCAGATGAAAGAGGTAAATTCAGAATAACCTCCCTATGTTCAAGAAGTATTGTTGAACTTATATTTAGGTGGTGAAAGCTTCTAAAAAGATGTCTGGATTAATAGATATTTATTACTTGTCAGTATTGTTCAAAATTATATGGAACTGAAGTATTTCTAAGAAATGTTGTGCCTAGTGGACAGCAGGGGTTCAGTGCTAATTTTTTAGGTGGCAGAGCTCACCAAAAATGGCGACAAGCTGGTCTCGCGAGACCTGGCTTTGGTGGCTGCCATGTTGTATTTGGCGTTGTATAATTGAGAGCATTGTTTAATTTAATAATATGACAAAATATTGCACAGTTGCAAGCACTAATTATCATAAAATATCATTATCAACAAGATAAAGATGGCAATCATATATTTTACCAATTTAAAACTAATTACCTACTTACCAAATGCCACCAATGAGAAGTTTCACAATAATTTCCACAAAGGGCCAGGCGTAATATATTTTTGGGTGTCTGAAGCAACTCTTGTCCTGGTGTCATCTGTTGATCTGTGGTACCGTAGCCATGATGTGGCAGGATTCCACTGAATTAGAGAAGGTCTGTGTACTTTAACAAACTTAAGTGCTGATATATGATTTATAAGAATTCTTGAGTGTGTTGCTGTTATTATCAAGTTCGTGTGACTGAATCCCCTCTCACATTCAGTAGTATTAATAGGAATAATTTGTGAACAGCTGAGTAATGGGTGTAAATCTTAGGGGATGCAGTGTCCATCATCCTCCACATAATCTCAGAAGGCATTTTATTACAGAGGAAGAAGAAAGCCTAAACCTCTTTCAGAGAGATGATCTTGCAACTTCTCTATAATTAGGTGGTATTTAGCAGGCCAGTAGCCTTTATCAAGAGCACACATGTCATTTGCCAGGGATGTATACATATTTTGAGATCCATAAGTTTGAGAATCTTTCAAGGATGTTGTCATGAACATAGGGTGCTGCAAATTAGACTAGTAAGAAACATTAGATAATTAATGGAGATAAAAAAATTTTTGTTTTTATACCAGGTTGCTCTTGGCCTATAGCTTCATTTGCCCTTCCACCCTACCAACAGTGCTTTCCTTTGCAGCTATTATAGTCATCTCTACCTTCCCATCTCTTATCAATGTATTCAGAATAGTTTCTATACGTTCCATTGACAGGCCCACCTTGCTGATTCCCAATTCATTGATGTATTTACACACTTCAGAAGATGAAGCAAATCAACAGTTCCTTTGCATCACAGGACTTTATTTACTCTCCTGGGCCTCCTCAGCCTTATTTTTTAAGAACTTGAAGCATTTTGGTTCAACATTTTCACAAATACTGACCCCAGTTTCCCTGGCTATCCCATTCCTGGATCTTTAGTTTGCCCCCCTGCTGCCCCAGTTTCCCTGACTGTCCCGGCCCTAGACCTTGGGGTTCCCCCCCCCCTCCCCCAGCCCGACAACCCTGGTGACCCTGTCCTGGCTTTGATTCTTGAGTTTGCCCCTGGATCTTGAGTTTGGTTTCTCTTACTCAGTTTTTTGTTGTTTTCCTCTTGAGTTTCTTCTTTTTCTTTTCCCTGCTGCCAAACAGATGCTTTCTTTGCCCGATGTCATTATCTTTTCATCTCCGACGTCCTTTTTTAGAAATCCTGAGAATCCCATTGTCCAGGGTGTGGACTTTTCATCCTTATCGCCACTTTGTCCCTTTGGAAATATCATTGCTGGTCGCTCGAGATTCAAAGGAGCCGTAATTCATTTGCAGATGGTGCCAAACTCCCCGTAGAATATAACTCCGTGTATTTGATGTCATGCGCACATGACCCACGCATGTGCTTTCTATATTTATTTCCTGCATTTTATATGCGGCCGCTGCTGCCACTGTTAACCCCCACTATGTAGTTTTAATCTCCTGCTTATTTATTTTTGCCACTTTTTACAGAGGTGTTCGAGTGGCGCTCCAGCGAAACTGCACCCTAGTAGATAGATGAAAACAAAAATGCAGGGAATGCTTCTCAGAAACAATTAGCCACTGGATCGACTGACTTCACATGTGCCTTAGAAGCCAAAAATTACTTGTTTGCTGCAGAAGAAAAATCAACAGTAAGGTTGTTTGTACAGTACACAATGGAAACTGGGCAAAGAACCCACTGTAATATCCAAAAGATGGATTAGGTTAAAAATTGAAAGGCCAAAAATTAATAAAGCCAATATTTGGCTCAGAAATACTCACTGCACCAGAAAATATATAAGACCCCCAGCACATTTAATCATAGAGCCATACAAGTTCAAGTTTATTGTCATCTGATTTGTTTATATACAACTCAATGAAACACCATTCCTCACACGCACACAATACACCCTACACATAAACGGCATATGTATATAGTGATCCAAAATATATATAAAATTAATTTATGGGTGGGGGCATGGCCATACTAATGAGCTGAGCAGAAGTGTTTTGAAAGAGCTTTCCACAAAAAGTATTAAAAAAAGTTTAACAGCTCAAAAGCCAGAATTTTATCATCAAAAATAGATAAAGCAAGTACTAAATGACTGAGGAAACCTAGAAGAAAAACTGAAGAAGTGACAGCTCAGTCAGGAACCATCGAGTGAAAACCTGATGAGGAGCGACTCAGCAGGGGCCTTGGGACCAGCTAAACCCAGCAGAGCTGAGGGATCTACCCAAGATATAGCCTCTATCCTGAACACGTTGGAAATTTCATGCAGTCATTTTACGAGTATGGAATCAGCAATGAGAGATATATCAGAGAAGGTCATGGAATTTAAAGAAGTTGCGGAAGACTTAAGTGAACAAATGACTCATTCAGAGGCTGAGCTGAACAAAACTAAGATATGCTGAAGGCACTGGAAAATAAAGCAAAAATATGGGACACAAAAAAGAAAGGACTGATGGACAAGATCAACCATATGGAAAATTTTAGTAGACGTAACAATGCAAGAATCTGAGAGAAGGAATTGAGGGGAAAAATGTGGTGAATTTCTTTGAAACATGGATCCCACAAATGCTAGGACAAAATAATTTAAATGCAAATCTGCAAATCTTGGGAAGATAGAAAAAATCTTGCAGAAATGAAAAAGACTTACTGATTACTTTGGTGGGAAGGATTAACTGTGTCAAAATGAAATTGATGCCAAGACTACAATACCTTTTTCAATTGTGGCCCATTCCTTTACCTAAAAACATTTTTTAAGCTACTAAACCACCATATTAGACAGTTCCTATGGAATAATAAGGTACCAAAAATTGCATTGGAAAAACTGACATGGGACTACAGACTGGAGGACTTCCAGATTTCCAAAAAATATTACCTAGCTGCACAGGCTGGATTTCACGCAGCCTTCTTCACTGAAGACAATCCCCCATCTTGGGTTCAAATGGGAATGTACTCAATGGAGGAGGGGGTAAGCAAAGGACTTTATCTATAAATGGAGTTTCAAATCACTAAAGAAAGACAGATAACCCCATTGTAATATATATGATTAGAACGTGGCAAGAAATTAATAAATGTATAGGAAAAAGAGAAAGGATATTAAAAAAAAACACCATTGTGTAAAAATGTGTTATTGCTGATGAACATGAGCAATAGTATATTAAATTTGTGGTATGACAAAGGTATAAGTATTATTAAGGACTCTTATGTCCTTTGAACAATTAAAACACTAATAAAGAATGGCCAATGGGACCTTCTTCTGTTTTCTCCAGCTTAGATCGATCTTAAAAGGAAGATGGGGACCAACGTTGACCTCACCTGAAATTAGTGAAATTGAACGAACGGTTTGGATGGGGAATACATCCAAATTTACAACAAAAATATACTATGCTCTCCAGAGCGAAAGTATAAAACCAGGGTTGCAGAAGTCAAGGGAAAAATGGGATTTGGACTTGGATGTGGTGATTTCAGGAAGAAGCTGGTCAGATTGGTGTAAGGATAGCATAACATCAATTATAAATGCAAGATGTGGACTGGTTCAGTATAATTTTTAACACCAATTATACCATACCTCACAAAAGTTACACAGATCAAAAGCCAAAATATCAGAGATGTGTTTCAGATGTGGACTGAGATAGGAACATTTTTACATGTCATGTGGTCATATGTGAAACTGTGGCCATTTTGCAAAGAATCGCTGAAAAATTAAATGGGATAACAGGAGTGGCCTTCACGGGCAATCCGGAATTATATTTATTAGGTAATTTCATGGAAATAAGTGACAAATTGACCAAATATCAAATCTCATTTATAAAAATAGCACTGGCAGTAGCAAAAAAATTTATCGCGATCACTTGGAAGTCCCAATTCCTCTTTACTTGTAGCATGATAGACTGCAGAAATGAACAGCTGCATACCTATGGAAAAAAAAATCACACATAACTTAAAGAATAAATATGACACTTTTGTAAAGATCTGGCAGCCATACCTGGACCACATAGGAGCCAAGATACAGTAATAAAAAGGAATAAAAAATGGTATAAAAGTAACTATTACATCTTCAAAAATGTAGCTTCCCCAATTGTACTCTATATGCTTAAAAGATATGTAAGTTCTGACGGTGAATGAATCTGTATGTATGGAAAGGGAGAAGGGAAAAGGGGAGAGAGGGAGGGAGGGGCTATTTTGTTTTTGTTTGTTGTGTTTATGAGAAAAAAGTTTCATATATTGTATATTTAAAATGTCACAATGTAAAATTTTTGAAAAAAAAAACAAAAACAAAAAAATTATGAGGTTCTCAGATTGTTCAACAGTCTCACCACCTGCAGGAAGAAGAATTTCCAGCCTGGCAGTTCTAGTTTTATGCACCTGTATCTCTTTCTTGAAGGTAGTGTCTCAAAGATACTGTGGGCTGGATGGTTAGAGTCTCTGAGCCCTCTTTAAAAATCACTCCTGATAGATAGTTAATGAAGTATGGGAGACCCCAGAGTTTTTCTCAACAGTTTTAATCACCCTCCGTACTGACCTCCATTCATACTACATTATGATGCAGCCAGCCAGGACACTCTCTGCTGTGTTCCTGTAGAACGTTGTTAGGATGGTGGCTGGAGGACTTGTCCTCCAACATGGAAGCAAACCCCTTGGCCCAGTCTATATGCATTTATTTTGTTACTATAAATATAATCAGTCTATGAGAGAGAACAGAACATCCTTTAATGAAGGTAGTAACTTTCAATTCAACTGCAATACAACAATGTATCAGAATCATGCTCTATAACAGAATTTAATTCTTAAAGTACTCCATATTCTATGTATATAAATATTGGCTTCCAACCTCATCCAAGACCACCAAGCTCCAGCTGTTTACTAGATTCGGTATCTTCAATCAACCTTCATAACTATTTCTTGAGTTTGGCGCAAGCAGTCAGGAAGGGGATGGGGTGTCCTTGGGAGGTAGGAATGGAGGAGTAGTCTTGGTATTTGTAACATTTGATCTTATTTTAAAATATATTTTATTCTTCGCAAGAGCTTGAAGTGCAGGAAAGAGAATGGGGAAAAATAAAAAAATCCAATAGGCAAGTCGGGTCATACTCTTTTCAACCCCTCTGTCAGACAGATGATTCATGAGCTTGAAAATGTGTACCTCCAGCCCAAGAACAGTTTTTTCCTTGCTGTTATCTCTTATCTGGACCTCTCATTGGTAAAATATGATGTCCTTGCATTGTTGTAACTGCACTTTTCTCTATGCCCTGTACACTGTCTTTGTAACACTATAACTTGCACTCTTTGACCCAATGTAACACTGCACCCTACACTCTTTTTAAAAAAATTCTTGTACTACCTCCTGTATTTACCTGGAAAGCTTTTCACTCTACGTGTGACAATAAACATTTCGATTCAAACACAAAGTAGTAATGAATTAGTTGCACAAAAAGAATGATAAAGGGTTCTGGCCTGAACTGCTGACAATTCTTTCTTTCCCACTGATACTGCTTGACCCATTGAATTCTTCCAACAAATTGTTTGTTGCTCCAGGTTCCAGCAACTGCAGCCTCCAGCCTGAAATGTAGCATAGTGCTGCAGTGATTAGCTCTGGTGCCTTATAGCTCTCAGAATCCAGGTTCAATTCTGTCATTGGGTGTAGTCTGTGTGGAATTTGCACATTTTTCCCATGACTGAATGATTTTCTCTGGGTTTCTTCCCACATCCCAAATATGTGGCCCTTGATAGGTTAATGGGCTGCAATAATTTATCCATGGTGTAGATGGTTGGGATTGGTCTGAGAATTAACATATACTTGGTGGCTTCTATTGTGTAAGAATAAAAGTCAACGATTTAGATTAATAGTTTGTTTAACTCCATAGGTAACATATTTCTTCTCTAGCATAAACCATGCAGAACTAGGAGTTTGGAAGCGTAACTTTTGACCGTTTTGGATCCATGTAATTCTTAAGCAGGTGGACATAGTCCGCATGATAAAGTCCTGGCTTGTGCACAAGGAGGAGATTTTCAACACCCAACCAAAGCCACTGCATAATTGCTGAACCCTAATCCTCTATTCATCAGACATGGGCTCATGCACCTAATCTCCATTGGCAGGTTTATTGGACTAGGTCATTAAAAAAATGTGCTAAAAGTAAAAACCGAATGCTGGAGAAACTTAGCAGACTAAACAATGTACTTTATATAGCAAAGATAAAGATACATAACCAACGTTTCAGACTTGAGCCCATCAAAGTATGAGCAAAATGTAGGCAGGTGCCCCATAGAATTTGGCGAGAGAATTGAAGAGAACAACAGTCAATGCTGTGTAGATTCTTGAGATCCTTGTGGGGGTCAAACTGGGAGGCCTGGAACCAGAGCTGGAAGTTACGAGGTACAAGATGACGGTGGAGACAAGTAGCAAGGAAGGCAACATGGTTGTGGAATGGGGTCATGGTCATAAAGTTTGAAAACAGCATGGATTACAAGTGGAGAGCAATAAGAGAGATTCCCACAGAACTCCTTTGGAGAGCAAAGGAGAACTTCTCCAGGGTAGACACCCCTTGAAGAGATTTTGCAGCATTTTGCAGTAGATAGGAGTAAAATAAAAGTCTTCAAACACGGCTGCAGACTCAAAGTTGGCGGTTGCCTACATTTTGCTCATACCTTGATGAAGGGCTCAAGCCTGAAACATTGGTTATGTATCTTTTTCTTTGCTATATAAAGTGCATTGTTTGATCTGCTGACCTTCTCCAGTATTGTGTTTTTACTTCAATCATGGTGTCAATAAAAATTGTGCACTTTTTGATTTAAATAGCACCATTGAAGCAAACTGACGGATTGTCAGCTGTACATCTACCAAAATGACGAGGTTGACTGGACATTAGTCATTGCACTTATCAAAGGCATCTGAGACATTCTGGGTGAGTATGTAACATTTCAAGAATGCTTGGAATGCAGTTCATTGCCTGAAATAGAAATTGAATTGTACTTTTGAATCAGTCTTTTCCCTTTCAGGACAAAATGGAAGTGAAAGTTATTCTCATGTGTTTTTGTTTGTCCATTTTAAATTTGGAACCAAATAGAGCTTATTTTGAAATTCAAGTTCACAATTTTCTGGATTTTGGTAGATATAGAGTAAAATCCCTGTACTGACTTGGGATGGGAAAATAACAGGGTGAATTCACTTCAGGTGAATCAATCCAGCTGGCCAAAACAGAAAATCAGCCACAGAGGATTAGCCAAATTTTTCCTTAATTTAAACCGGGGAGTGTTCTTCATGGATACTCCACGCAGTGTCAATTTATTTACTCAGCTACAGGATCAGGGAAAAATTGCCTCTCCCTGAAGAATGACTTCAATGCTAGATTTTCCTTGGGGATATTAACTAATCATGCCCCAGAACTTTATAAAAGATTGGTGGAAATTCCATGAAAGTCACAGAAATATTGCCGCTAGCAACTTCCACCAGAAATCTGCCAGTGAACCGATCAGACCTCCTTAAGGAAATTCCCAGAACAGGGTTTCTCCTGCTTTTGTTCAAGAGGCATATTTTGCTTCTATTTTAAAATGAGTTTAAAAAAAAGTACAGGTATTAAACTGAATAGACATATAACAACCATTTAACAAAGTAATATTTCCACAGAAGAGTTTATAAACCATAACACTGCTAACATTTTGGCATATTCTAAAGAGTAACTTTCAAATGGTCTGATGTAGATAAAACATATTCATGCCTGCCTCTCACCCTATACAACTTGGGCACTTACTTCATCAGTAAAGGGTCACATCTTAAAAATCTCAGACCTCCTACTCAGCCTATAACCTATCAATTTACAATCATCTGCATGGTTTTAAAGTACTTTTGCTACCACTTTAGCAACTCAGGTCAATGGGAAATAAACAACAATTTTGTCTGAGAATAGTGATACAATTGCACAAATTCAATACCCTCCTTCAGTAATGCAGCAGTTCTGAATTGTTCCCTTTTCATGTTTGATTGTGGTTTCATTTGAAAGCACGCTTCATGACAATTTAAGGATATGATGGATCTGCAGGTTCTTCTGTGTTGCTTCTGGTGTTAAGCTATCAACAAATGTCCTTTATAAAACAACTAAATTCAATACCACATATCAAAAGTCATACCACATGGGAGCCAGCTCTTAAAGATAATTTTCATGTTTTATGCTATATGATAATACAATTATTTAGGATGAAATGATAACATTGGATAACAAATTTTTTTCATAAGATTTTCTTCCTGAAAATGAATTTGGAATTATGATAGACAACTTCAGCTGAACATAATTTCAGATTTGCTGTATCAAGTAGGAAGTTGGGGAAACATTAAATTAACCCTCATTGAATTTAGCATGTTTAATCGCATAATAATTCTGACACCTTGTGTTAGTTTAACTGACCTAGAAATGTTTGCCACTGATTTTCATTTGTACGTAGCATCTGATGCCTCTCATATCACTGTCCAACAATAGTCGGCCAGCATTGATGGATTCCAGTTGTCTTGATTTTGCTTTTTCAAGGCCATGATGTCCTGGTTAAACCTTTCACTATTTTCGTCACTGTATCAAGAACAGCAGGGAAGAAGTCCAAGTGCAAATGCAGAAAATGAATTTTCAAAGACATGTTGCACTTCATGGCTTTGTATGCTTGAAGCATGTTGTCAATTAGATGGATGATTCATAAAAATAGGTTATAGTTTTAAAAAATGGTATGTGATAGGAAAATGTTAAGGTGATTTTCATGATCAGCAGCCCAAAGTTCATAAAATACACCCAGACGTGTTCTGAAAACAAAACCTTCAATGACCAGTGTAATTAAATTAATCCACAAGACTACAGTACTTAAATATTAATTTATTGTGGCGAACTGCGCCACTCCACTATCAAACCGACGTCTATAGTTGCAGGCCCCCGCAGGATCAGGAGTTCCCGGTGGCCGAGGGGCACAAAGAACTCTGGCAGGTGCATAACTTCAGAGGTCGGGTGATTGTGATAGCGCACCAACTGTAATAAATAGCACGCCAACTGTAATTATTTAACCTCCTGGAAAGATTCCATTAAACAAATGTCCTTTGGTTCAGCTCATAGACAACTTCTGTTGTGCTTTATTCACTGCATCTCTTGCTACATAGGTGACCTCGATGGTCCAAGTGACATTTTGGGCCCCTCTATGGATGCACAGGACACCGTTGTGCTCAAACTTACAGTATTTTGGATCTCGCAGCCACAGGTCTGGTTCAAGCAGGCCGAGGCCCAGTCCATCTACGACAGATTACCGCTGATGCAACGAAATACTACTATGTCGTTGCACTGCTGGACCAAGACATCGCAGGGCGTATTGTTGATTTTTTTATGCCAGCCTCCAGCCAACAACAGATATGAACCCAATAAAGTCCTGCTCATATGTATTTCGGCCTTTCCCGATGCAACAGGGCAGCATGACTTCTCCATATGGATGACCTGGGCACTCCTTCTGAACTAATGAACAAGATGCTGATGCTCATGGATGGACATATGCCCTGACTGCTTTTCAAGCAACTTTTTCTCGAGCAAATGCCAGAAGACATCCATTTGCTGTTTTCAGGCGAAGATTTTAACAACCCCCTTCCTTAGTAACCCATGCTGTTGAGTTGTGGCAACTAAGCAGCATGGTAGACCTTTGGTTGGGCATGTAGTGGTGCCCCTGAAAAGGGCACAAACCCTGCCCACTCCAGGTAGTGGTGTGGTGTCAGACTCGACTGGACTCAGCAGAGACAGAGCACAGTGGTGCTATTACCATCAGAGATGGGGAGCTGCAGCCCGCTGCTGCTGTTTCCCCTGCATGCATCCAGGAATGGTAAGGCCTGCCATCACTAGTGGCTGCGACGGCTGGCCACAAGAACAACCTCCTTTTCCTCTGGGATTGACCCTCAGGCCATTGGTTCTTGATTGACACTGGAGTGGAGGTTAGCGTGTTTCACTACTCCAGCCCAGATCCATGGCCGCCAACAACAGCACCATCCAGACATATGGGGTCGTTGGCAATTCCACTCAATTTCGGCTTGTCATGGTTCAGTTGGACATTCATCTTTGCTAATGATTCACAGCCACTCCTGGAAGCTGATTTTTTGTGAGCCCACTCCCTTCTAGTAGATCTCAAAGGTCGCCGCCTAGTTAATTCGAAGACTTTCAAGTCCCTCATCTTGCACCCTGTGGCATTGCCCACACCTTGTCTCAACTCAGTGACGCTCTCGGACAATGAATACACCAGAACACAAGCAGAATTCCTCAGCATTATTACTCCGCAGTTTTCAACAGTCCAACCCAAACATGGAATACAGCATCACATTCTGACTCATGGGCTTCCCCTGCATGATGAAGTGTGCAGGCTACCTCCAGATAAATTGCGATTAGCTAAAGATGAATTCCGACACATGGAGGAAATAGGGATTGTTCATCGCTCCGACAGCCCTTGGGCATCATTGCTGCATACGGTACCTAAGGTGCCTGGAGAGTGGAGACCTTGTGGGAACTATCAGCACCTAAACGACATCACTGCGGATCACTACCCAGTTCCCCATAGACAGGATTCCTCCGTGATCCTTCATGGCATTAAGATTTTCCCCAAAATCAACCTGGTGCATGGGTACCATTAGATTCCAGTTCACCCGGATGACATTCCTAAGACTGCCTTGATTACCCTGTTTGGGTTATTTGAATTCCTCTGTATGCCTTTCAGTTTAAAAAACGCAGCCAGACATTTCAATGCCTAATGGACAGTTCCCCAGGGCCTGGATTTTGTATTTGTTTTTTTGGACAACATCCTTATCACCAGCCACTTATGCAGCGGCACCGGGCCCATTTCCACCAATTATTTCAGCGGCTAGACGACCACAGGTTAGTGATCAACCTGGCCAAATGCCAGTTTGGCCTCACGTCAATCAATTTCCTTAGCCACCGCATCAGTTGGCACTGAGCGGTTCCACTACCTTCCAAGGTCGAAGCCATTTGCAAATTTCTAAGACCCTCTACTTTTCAAACTCTTGTCCAGACATCCCAAGGAATTGAAATGGTATGATCAGGCTGCAGCCACATTTAAGACTGCCAAAAGAGCGCAAGAGAGAACCATTATGATCATGCACTCGAGGGTTGACATGCCATTGGCTCTGATGGTGGATGCGTCAGGCACTGCCTTGGGCGGGTTCCTGGAGCAACTCATCAACAGCATCTGGAAACCCCTCACTTTCTTTAGTCATCATTTGAGACTACTGGAGCAAAAATACAGTGCTTTTGACAAGGAGATCCTTGCCCTCTACTTGGCCATACCACATTTTCACTATTTCCTAGAGGGCAAAGGATTCTTGGTCTACACGGATCACAAGCTGTTGATTTTCACCTTTGCCAAGATGTCAGATCCATGGTCAGCCGACTACAACGACCACTCTCCTACATTTCAGAGTTTACAATTATGATAAAACACATCGCTGAGAAGAACAATCTAGTCGCTGACATGCTATCCCGCACCACCATCGCTTCCCTCCATTTACCTGCTCCCATTATAGACTACATGGCTTTGGGAGCAGCTCAGCAGGAAGATGAAGAGATGGCCACATATCACATGCCATATCGGGACTGAAATTGGAGGATATATGTTTTGGTCCAGCAAATGCCTCCCTACTTTGTGACATATCCACCAGCCAACCGAGGCCTATTGTACCTGCTGTGTGATGTCAGGTGTTTGATGCCGTACACAGTTTGGCACACCCTATAATTAGGACAAAAAGGCTCGTGGTGGGCAGATTCATGTGGCATGGCCTGTGCAAGCAAATCAGCATTTGGGGAAGGACATGCATCCAGTACCAGACCTCAAAAGTTCAGCACCACACCAAAGCCCCTCTACAGGTTTTTACACCCATGCAGCACAGGTTTGATCATATCCACATGGATATTGTCGGTCCATTGCCCCCGTCAAAGGGCACTACTCACCTCTTCACAATAGTAAACAGGTTCACGAGATGGCCAGAGGTTGTCCCGCTCTCTGACACCTCCGCCTCAGCTTGTGCAAGAGTCCTCACTGCCAATTGGATAGCGCATTTCAGAGGTTGTCCCGCTCTCTGACACCTCCACCTCAGCTTGTGCGAGAGTCCTCACTGCCAATTGGATAGCACATTTCAGACTACCCATGCACATCTTCTCTGACAGAGGAGCTCAGTTTACATCCAGGTTATGGTCCACAATCGCACAGTTGCTGGGTATGCAACTGCATCAGTCGATGGCCTCTCATCCCCAGTCAAATGGCTTAGTGAAACTTTTCACTGTCATATAAAAATGGCTCTCATGGCATGTCTTAAGGGACCAGATTAGACAGATGATCTGCCTTTAGGTATCTGTACCGCACTGAAGGAAGATCAAGCTATGTTCTCCGCAGAATTGGTTTACGGAGCCCTCCTAACTGTCCTGGGGATTTCATTCTTGCAGCACATGGGCAGCAGGAATCTCCCACTTCAGTACTCACATGCTTAAGAGAGAAGGTGAGTACACTGGCATCTATCCTGGCCACCAGCATGGGTCTATGACTTCATATGTTACGCATGAACTCAAGAACCGCCTTTATATATTCTTATGCAGGAATGCACACAGGGCGAGATTGCAATGGCCCTATGAAGGTCCTTTCAAGGTGGTACGGAATGACGGCTCCACGTTTGTTATAGATATTGGCAGCAGGCAAGAAATAGTTTCAGTAGATCGCCTTAAGCTAGCACATGTGGACCTAGGGATCAGCTGGTATAAGTGGCATTCCCCCGGTGCAAGGGGCGTCCGCTGCCCCATTCTAGTTGTATAGATGAGACTGCGATATCACCTCCGAACTCCAGTTCTGGGGGTGGGGGGAGAGGGTAGCTAAACATAAGCAACCCATGCACCAACTCAAGTGCCACCTATGCCACCTCTGCCAGAGTCTACAAGTCCCAGAGAGATATCTTCAGAACCTTCAGAATTGGAGTGGAACCAAATCATCCTTGACAACAAAACCCCAGCTATGCAACATCTCAGTTTTAAAATCCTCGTTTTTTTTTGTAAAATTCCTCTGTGATCATGGCTTTTCCAACCTATATAATTTGATCCAGCCCTATAACCTATCGAGATATTTGTTAATCTATTTTTCTGGCTTTCTGCTCCAATGGATTTTATTTGCTCCACCTTCGCCCTTGGTTACCATAGTCCAAATCTTCTGCCTCTCTTTTCTCCTTTAAAGAGCTTCCTAAAATCTACCACATTCACCAAACTGTTGGTCATCTGCCCTCAGGGCAAAGCACCACTTGATGATACTCCTGTGAAACCACTTGACACAATTTGTTACCTTAAAAGTGCTTCACAAATATACTTTCATTATTTTGTTGTTGAATGAAATATATGTTAAATACACATAAAAGGTTAGAATTAAAAGTTTCTGCAAGCAGATTGATTGCACCTCCTCCACAACTTATGTTGCCAGGAGCAACATTCAGCTCCTGGTGGCCTAATGCTATTGCTGGAGTTGATTATTTATTACATTTGTTTTTTTTAGAAAGGTTGACCTTACACCTTTATAACTTGCAGGACTTCAGTCTGCTTTTGATGAACTAAACTGGAAATGCACCTGTGGAAAGGGGAGATACCAAGCATAAAAAGGGTGTTGGGCAGGGAGTCCAAAAAGTGATAAGATAATGGACAAATGAAGGTGGGTGAGGACTAATGATAGGTGGGGGAGTAGACAACTGGTGAGGGAGGGGTTGGGGGAATGTTGAGAATAGGAGCAGTAGAACCAAATATGGGTGGGCGGGGGGATGTATCTGAAACTTGGAAAACCCAAGGTTCATTCCATTGGGTTCTAGATCCTGAAGGAAGAAAAGTGTGGTAGATTAAGTTGAAAGAATTGCCTGTGAATTTCTGCATCACCTGGAAGGTCTGTTTATAGCTCTGGATGGAAATGAGGCAGAATTCTGTAATTACAGCAGTAAGTCTCTAAGGGGATGGATGGTTGAAGAGAATGATCCCTGCAAAAAGCAGAAAGGGGTGGGGAGAGGAAGGTATGGCTGATGGTAAGATGACATTAAAGCTAGTGGAAGTGCTGATGCAAAGGCTGGGTGGCTGGAAAGCATGGACCATGAGAACTCTCTCCTTGTTCTGTATGGGAGAGGCGGGGTGAGAGTGGAAGTGTTTGCAATGTAGGAAAACTGATGTAAGTAATGAAATCGGGAGAAGCCAACGTTATGGAAGTGGAAAGGCCTCATCCTGGGAACAAATGTGTGGATATGAAGGAATTGGAGGTAAGATATAGTATTCTTACAAGAGACAGGGTGGGAAGAGGTGTAATCCAGGGAATGAACTGCTTTATTAGGTGATCTACGTAAACTGTTGAAAAAGATTGCAAGCGCTCCATGTTCTCTTGGAGGCTAGATGGGAAGGTCCACTTGAAATAAAATGGGACTGGGTTGTCTGAAATTTGTCAGTCAGTAACAGGGAAAGAAAATCTAGTAGCATCATGAGGATCAGTGTAAAGGTTTGTGGAAGAATTCAAATTTGGATAAAAATAAAGATGAACAACTCAGCCAATGTTTGTATGCAACACTTGCAAATTACATAGTTCAAGATAGAGGAGTCCAAAACTAGAGGACATAGATTTAAGGTGAGATGAGAACTATATAAAAGGGAATGAAGAGGAAACTTTCTCACATAGAGGTTGGTGTGTAAATGAAATGAGCTGTCAAAGAGGCTTTACAGGCAGGCCAATTACATTTAAAAAACATTTAGACAGGTAAATGGACAGGAAGGTTTGTGAGGGATATAGGCTAAATGCAGGCAAATGAGACTAGACTGAGGCAGACAATTTAGTTGGTGTGGACAAGTTGGGCCGAAGAGCCTCTTTCAGTCCTGTACAATTCTATAACACTGAGGGATTACGAAATCTTCAATAGTGGAAAATTGTGATAATTATTGTATCTCAATGAGCATGTGGTGACTTGCGATAGATAATACATATATCTTAACAGCCACATTCTAAGGATAAGGGTAAACTATTTCAGACTAAGAAGAGGAGAAATATTTTCACCGAGAGATTTCTGAACTTGTGGAACTCCCACCCAGCTCCACAAAATGTTGTGGAGACCATTTATTAGATAGATACAAAATATTTAGATGTGGCCCTTATTTATGGGTGAAGGAATTAAGGGGCATGGAGAGAAAGCAGAAATGATTTATGAAGTCACATGATCAGCCGTGATCATACTGAATGGTGGAGTAGACTCAAACAATTGCATGCTCTTCTCCCATACCTGTTTTCTGTGCTTCAGTGATAGATTGTTAGCATCTGGTTGTACATTGATAATGATATGCTTCCTGTGTAATGGCATTCAAGAAAAAAAATCTTTGAGAAATAAAGCTCAGAAAGTCAATACAGTACAAAATTGTAACTAATGACGAAGGACCAGAGAAAAGGAAAGTATAGATTTAATTATTGTATAAATATGAACATTTAAAATTAAAATTAAGGTTTGAGACATACTGGGAAGTTCATGGTGAAAGGCAAGTGTAGGTAGCAAGTAAAATGATTACAGCAGATGTTTATATGCTCGATTACTCTCTGCATGTGCCAATTTCTTATTGAGGTTTCAGTTCTGATTCCAAAAAAAAGCATGTCTTTTTAAGTTGGAGAGGCAATGTGGGAAGGCAAAATGAGGCAGAAGCATGATATCAAACTGAGAGGAAAGAGAAAGGGCCTTCAACCTGGAAAACCTGAGAGATGATGATGCAAAAGTATTAAAGACAATTAAGAGAACAAAAAAGGTCAATGATAAGTATTACTTATCAAAATTTGAGAGCAGAGAAGTATAGATTTAATGTAATTTAAAGTATAGATTTAAGGTGAACTTTTTAATGTCCTAGAAAAATATGTAATCAAAGATAAATCAGACTCCATCAGAATAATGAACTAGAAATGTTTAGGAGACAAGTGAATGGTGAGGTTGGAAGGAATTCTTAGATCTCTGGAAGAATTAAGCTGGGCTAAGAAACTCACTTGATGAATTTATTATGCTTAAGAGTAGAGAGGTATTAATGAGGCTCTATGGGGCACTGGTGAGAACCCATTTGGAGTACTGCATTCAGTTTTGGGCCCTCTATCTTAGAAAAGATGTGATGTTATTGGAAAGGGTGCAGAGATTAATGATTTCAGGAATGCAGGTGCTGGAGTGTGGGGAACGTTTGGCAGCTCTTGGGTTGTACTCATTGTAGTATAGGAGAGTGAGGGGGGATCTCATAGAGACATTTGAAATATTGAAAGGTTTTGACAGAGTGAATGTAGATAAGATGTTTCCCTTGATGGGTGAGTTAGGGACAAGGGGGTCATAGTCTTAAAATTAGAAGTTATCCAATTAAAACAGAGAGGAGTAAGAACTTCTATAGTCAGAGGGTCATGGATCTGTGGAACTCACCGCCGCACAAAGCAGTGGAGGCCAGATCACTGGTAGTAATTAAACAGGAAATGGATAGGTGTCTCATTAGTAAGGGTATTAAGGGATATGGGGAAAAGGCTGGTGAGTTTAGTTTAGTTTAGTACATAGCCATGGAACAGACCCGATGGGCCAAGTGGCCTGCTTCTGCTCATTTATCTTGTGATATTGTGATGTGTTGGGGATTATGTGTAAAAATCCTTAGTACTAGCAGAAAAATAAACAACTAGTCAGTACTTATTTGGACATCTTAATACAAAAATGAATGTCCTCAAAGCTGACAACAATCAAAACCACAATCTGCATATCTACTGGAGGTTGAGGAAATGAATTCTGTTTAGTTTTCTACATTGAAACGATCAGTTTACAGTTTAATTTCCATGTTAGGGCAGCACAATTAGCGTCGTGATTAGTGCAATACAGTTGCAGTACCTGCAATTGGGACTGGGATTCAAATTCCGTGCTGTCTGTAAGGAGTTGTACGTTCTCCCCGTGTCTGCGTGGGTTTCCTCCAGGTACTCTGGTTTCCTCCTACTGTTCAAAATGCACCAGGGTTGTAGTTTAATTAAGTGTAGTTGGGTGATATGGGCTTGTGGGCTGAACTGGCCTGTTACCGTGCTTTAAGTCTAAATTTGAAATTTAAATTACAAGCCATTAGCTATAGTGTCTTTGTACTGTGTAGTTGTTTCTTTTTCTGATACCTTTGAGGATTTTCACAGATAGAAAACAATGTTTAGGTCATCTTCAGTGTAAGAAAGCATTCATTAATGATAAAGCAGAACAAAATATGCTCAGATCAAACTGTTACCCAATACATAATAACATCTGGTGCATATTATGGGCCCCAGGACAGGAGTCACCTTTGAGAAGGAACTGCACACTTAAATGAAGGGTTGCTGTCATGGTAACAATCAGGGTATTGAGCAGATAATACAAGCACCTGTTATATGCCACTGGAGCTGTCACCCACACTTTTTCATCCAAGGCTAAACAGTGGGAGGAATAGAGCTAGACTTTCTAATTAGTGAGGCAAGCATTGCTCTGCTGTTACAGCCTTTCACATTGCATGTACAATTTCATGACGTACTATATATTAGCTCACAGTATATGACACACCAAGAAAAGGGAAGAGTATAATAGCCAAATATAGATGCTCAAATACTCACAGAGATCAACTTAATTCAAAAGTTGATCACTGCATTTCAGAGTTCCGCAGGATTGGATTCTACGTGAAAAAAGATGTACACTTACCTTCCTTCCTTAGAAAATCAATTGGAGTCTCATAAAATTGTATCAAAAATTATTTTATTTGCTATATTAAGAACCAAATTTTCAATAAAATTCTAAAAGTTATCAGAAAACACTGAAAATATAGCTGTTCAAGGGTGGGAATGGATTATTCAGCTGAGCTACTGGATTTTCTTTAGACAAAGTGAAGGATGGTAAAATTTTGGGTTATAAAATACATTGGGATAAAAGTGAAATTATCCCATTAACGGAAGGTGATTATGCTCAATGTCAAAGGAATACTCAGTTTAAATGGCCAAAAGATGGCATTAAATATTTAGGAATACGTACGAAAAATAATTTGGAAAAATTATATAAATTGAATTATTTACCATTACTTAAAAAGATTGAGGAAGATTTCAAAAATGTATTAATTTACCTACAACTTTAGTGGGAAGGGTTAATTATATCAAGATGAATATATTTCCAAGAATACAGTATCTTTTTCAAACATTATCTATTTTAGTACCTCAAAGCTTTTTTCAAGAATTGAATAAATATATAAGGAAATTTCTTTGTAAAAGTAAAATGTCAAGGGTTTCTATAGAGAAGTTAACATGGAAATGTGAATCAGGAGGCTTACAGCTTCCTAATTTTAAAAATTATCATCGAGCGCCGCAAGTTAGATTTCTTGCTTCTTTTTCAAAAATGAAAAATCGGCATGGGTTAATATAAAATTGAATAAAATAGGAGAGAGGAAAGCAAAAGAATTTATATATATAAGTGGGAACCGAAATTGATGGTTGGTGACAATGATACACAATTATTGAAACAGTTAATCAATATTTGGAACAAGATAAACGATGAGATCGGTGAAAGAGGATCTGTATCACCCAAAATGACTTTGATTCAAAGGATAATTAATTTTTGAATATTTGGTTTCATTAGGGGATTATAAATGTTGATGATTGCTATGAAAGGGGTCAATTAATGTCATTTGAGCAGTAATACCCTTTTCTGCTATTTTCAATTAAGAGCAAATTTGAGAGATAAATTACGATGAAATATGTTGTTGCCTAGTTCTATTGAAGTAGAACTTCTTATTAAGAAAGGAATTAATAAAAAGTTTGCTTCTATTGTGGCGGTGTGAGCAGTGAAAGAGACACAACCACCACGTTGAGGGTCATTAATGACTTTTTATTCAAATTCAGCACGCCCCTTTAAGGGCAGCATGAGCTCAGTCACCTAGTGCATTGTGACATCATAATCACTGCCCAGGGTGCACGATGGAAGGAATGCTGGAGTCAGAGAGAAACCTCTGATGATGCCATTTCCCCATGTCTGCCCCGCCACGTGGCAATACAAGCAGGGCCGGTTCTCCATGAGGATGTGCGCCATCACACAACCCCCCCCCCAGAACCGGCCATGCATCCTGTCGCTTTGGTGGCCAGCCCCGGCACTTGGGCACGGCTGTGTGCACCAGTTGTGATAAGTCCAGATGGGCCGCCTTCAGGCGGTCCACCATAAAAGGTTCCTCCTTCCCCCCAATGTCTAGGGTGAAGGTTCCTCCGGTCCGGTGCAAGACTTTGTATGGCCCCTCGTATGGTCGCTGCAGCGGTGCGCTGTGCGGCCCCTTCGCACAAAAATGAACTGAGCCAAATCGAGTTCTTTGGGGAGGTGGATTGGCCAAGTGCCATGGCGTGTTGGGGGTGGGGGAGCCAGGGAACCCAGTCTCCTGCATAGGTCCGCCAGCAGGTTTGCGTCGGTGGCCGTGGTGTCGGGGTCTGAGCTGAAAAACACGCAGTAGGGAAAGCGGTGCTCCATATACCATCTCCACCACTGAAGCTTGTAGGTCCTCCTTGGGTGCCGTCCTAATCCCGAGGAGGACCCAGGGTAGCTTGTCCGCCCAATCTGGTCCAGAGAGCCTGGCCATGAGCGATGCCTTCAGGTGCTTGTGGAACCTCTCCACCAACCTGTTGGACTGTGGGTGGTATGCTGTGGTGTGGTGGAGCTTCACTCCCAGGAACTTTGCCATCTGGGTCCACGGGGCGGATGTGAACCGCACACCCCTGTCACTGGTGATGTGCGCCGGGACTCCGAATCGGGCGATCCACTGGTTGACAGAGGCTTCCTTGATTGGTATAGCCACCGGCCACCTTGTGGCACGGTCAACCATCATGAGGAGGTAATGAGCCTCCCTTGACACCGGCAGGGGTCCAATGATATCGACATGGATGTGTTAGAACCTGCGAGCCGCCGAGTCAAAGTTCTGTAAGGGAGCCTGCGTGTTGGTGGACTTTGGAGATCTGGCACCTGGTGCAGTTCCTGGTGAGCTCTGCCACCTCTCTCTTGAGCTCATGCCATGCATGAACTGCTGGGTGAGTGAGGTCGTGGACTAGACCGAAGACCCTTGCTCTCCAGTGTGGCGGGACTACTGGATGTGGCGTACCTGTTGACACATCGCAGAGCAGTGTGTCTGGGCTGCTGGGCAAATGGACGTCTTTGAGTTTGAGGCCCAAGTTGGCAGTCCGCAAGGCCTGCGTCTCCGCATTGTTCCTCTGGGGCTGAACCAGTTGAGTGTAATCTAGGCTGGGGGCAAGTGTTGATGGTAGGTCATAAGAGTGCACCCGCCACCATGTTGTCCTTATCATCCCTGTGTCGGATGTTGGTCGTGAACTCCGACATGTACGAGAGGTGGCGCAGTTGTCTGGGGGACCACGGATCCTTGGCCATCGCCAGTGCCTGGGTGAGGGGCTTGTGGTCCGTAAAGACTGAACAGCCTGCCCTCGAGGAAGTAGCAAAAGTGTGGATGGCCAAGTACAGCGCCAGGAGCTCCTGGTTGAAGGCGCTATATTTGAGTTCTGGTGGGCGCAGCTGCTTGCTGAAAAAGGCCAGCAGGCGCCAGTGTCCATCGAGCCACTGTTCCAGGATTCCCCCCCACTGCCGTAGCTGAGGCATCCACGGAGAGCACCGTGTGCGCCTCTGGCTGTGGGCGAACTAGTAATGTCACATTGGCTAGGGCCTCCTTCGTCACGATAAAAGCCTTATTCACTTCTTCCGGCCAGGATAGAGTCTTTTCTTTGGTGGCCATCAGCGAGAACAATGGGCGCATGGTGCGAGCAGCTCCGGGGATGAATGATGGTAAAAGTTCATCATCCCCACGAACTCCTGAAGGCCTTTTAGGGTGGGGTTTGGGGAAACATTGGACGACTGCCACCTTCTCCAGCGCTGGTGTGGCGCCAGCCGCTGATATGGTTTGCCCCAAGAACTGAAGGGTCTCCTTGCCGAACTGGCATTTGGCCGTGTTAACCGTGAGGCTGAAATCCGCCAGGCGAGCAAAGAGGGTGCAGAGGTGGGCCTTGTGTTCATCGCGGCTGCGACTGGCAATGAGTATATCATCCAGGTAAATGAAGACAAAGTCCAAATCCCTCACTACCACACCCATTAGGCGCTGGAACGTTTGGGTCGCGCTTTTTAGGCCGAAGGGCATATGCAGGAATTCGAAGAGCCCGAAAGGGATGATAATGGCCGTCTGACCCATGTCATCTGGATGCACCGGGATTTGATGGTATCACCACACGAGGTCCACATTGGAGAAAATCTGTGAGCCGTGGAGGTTGGCGGAGAAATCCTGTATGTGGGGCACCAGGTACCTGTTGGGGGTGGTTGTATCATTCAACTGCTAGTAGTCCCCGCATGGTCTCCAGCCCCCAGACAATTTTGGGACCATATGGAGTGGTGAGGCCCAGGCACTGTCCAAATGTCAGATGATTCTGAGTTCTTGGAGTCTGGAGAACTCCTCCTTTGCTTGCTGGAGCTTCTCAGATGGCAGCCGTTTGGGCCTAGTGTGCAGCGGGGGGCCTTGAGTGGCTATGTGGTGGAAGACCCCATGCTGGGGAACAGCAGCATTGAAATGTGGCTCTAGGATGGCGGGGAACTCGTGGAGGATGTCGATGAATTCATCTCTGGTGGCGGCTATGGTGGTGACTTCGGGCCTGCAGGTGTCTGCTGTGTCCAGTCGTGTGGAGTGGAATGTTCGGGTGTTGACCAGCCTCTTGCCCTTCATGTCGATCAGGAAGTCAGCCCCCAACAGCGCAGTGCCCACGGAGGCTAGGATGAACCTCCAGTGGAACTTCTCCCTCCCTATATGGATCTATGCCCTGCCGGTGCCGCAAGTCCTGATGGTGGAGCCATTGGCTGCCCGCAGGGTTGGACTGCGGGATTGGGTGTGAGTCTCTAATGTGGTGGGGGGGGGGAAGGATGCTCAGCTCGGCCCGTGTCCACCAGGAATCAGTGGTTGGTGGACCTTTCTGTCACATGGAGGCTGTTTGTGCAGCCAGCCGTTGCAGCCATTAACGGCAGCTGGCCTGGTTGTTTCCCTGAAACCGACAGGGTTGGCGGCACTTATGGGCTTGTGCTCCCCAGTGCTGGTGGTAAAAGCACCAGGGTGACTGACCCTCCTCTAGCTTGGTCTTAGGGGCGGTGGTGGTCTGTTCTTTCCCGAATGTGCCACCAAGTTGAGGGCTGCCTTGTTTTCCCTCTTCATAAGCCAGAGGGCGACAACAAGGGGTGCTGCCTTTCTCAGGTCAGAGAAGTCCTCGTCCATAAGGTGCAGCTGAATGTCCTCTGGCATTTGCTCTAGGAATCTTTGGCAGAAGAGAAAACAAGGCTTGTGGTCTTCTGCCAGGGCCAGCATATCGTCCATCAGTGCCAAAGGACTATGGTCTCCAAGCCCATCCAACTGTAGGAGCCTGGAAGCCTGTTGCTGGGGGGTGAGTCCAAAAGTTCCCAGCAGCTGATTTTTAAGGGCGGTGTACTTGCCCACAGCCAGGGTGTGGTGGATGATGTCATCCACCCTCACCGCCGTATCTTGGTCCAGAGCACTCATGACGTGGTAAAACATCGTGGCATCTGCAGAGATGTTGCGGAATTGAAACTGTGCTTCCGCCTGCACGAACCACGTTCTCAGTCAGTGGGTCCAAAATGGGGGAAGCTTGATGGAGACAGCGTTAAACTCTACCGAATCCATGGTGTTCAGGAGTCCAGAAATTAATCTGGGCTCGTCGGGGTCACCACTGTGGTAGTGTGAGCAGTGAGAGAGACACAACCACCACATTGAGGGTCATTAATGACAGTTTTTATTCAAATTCAGCACGCCCCTATAAGGGCAACATGAGCTCAGGCACCTGGTGCATTGTGACATCATAATCACTGCCCAGGGTGCGTGCTGTAAGGGATGCTGGAGTCAGAGAGAAACCTCTGACGATGACATTTCCCCATGGCTGCCCCGTCACGTGGCAATACAAGCAGGGCCGGTTCGCCATGAGGATGTGCGCTGCCACACTATAATATATTCTCTGTTACAAGTAGGAACTCCTAAAAGAGGAATTCATAAACAGGGGTGGGAAACAGATCTGTATGTTGTAATTGTTGAACAAGTATGGGCAGACTTATTTAGGATTGTATGATTGTATGACCAATACTATTAATGTAAGATATAGATTAGTTCAATATAATTTTTTGCATCAGTGATATCTTACACCAAAGAAATTGAATAGATTGAAATCATATTTATTGTATCAATGCTTTAGGTGTGAAGATATAGGAGCTTTCTTGCACTCTACTTGGTCTTGTCCTAATGTAAAGCCCTTTTGGCCAGATTTATGAATTTTTTTGGAACAAATTACAGAAACTTTTTTTCCTGCAAAGTCCAGATTTATTTGTATTAAGAAACAATGAAGGTATAAGACCTAAATTAGAATTTGTTAAATTAGCGTTGGTCGCGAGGAAATGTATTGCAGTTACTTGGAAATCTGATGCCAAGATGGCATGCAGAAATTCAAAGTTGTATCCCTTTGGAAAAAATTACATATAGTCTGAGAAACAAGCACCCAATGTTTTTGCAAATTTGGTGCCTATATGCCCAAATAATAGGACTTAGTTTGTAATAATGTCCTCTCTATGCCTCTCGACCTGTGAGATTCTCTTCTGAACTGTAATCAAGAATTTTTATATATCTGTGCTAGACGAGTCGGTTCGCTGGTGGAGTCAGAGGTCTAGTGAGTGGGTGTTATGGGTTCATGAGTTAAGAATTGGGATTTGTTTTTATTTGTGTTTTTTTTAAACCATTTAAAAAGGGTGCACAAAGGGACTTGGGCCTTCATTCAGAGTCAGATCGTTGGTGGAGTCAGAGGTCTAGCGAGTGGCTACTGTGTGTTTGTGAGTAAAAAGGGTGTTCAAAGGGTAAAGGGTTAAGTAGAGTTGTTTTGCAGAATTCTTTTAATTGGTTAATTGAGTAAATTAACAAGAGCCAGTAAAGGGAGAGGTTGGTGAAGGAGCAGCCCAGTGAGTGAGTGGCACAGGGAAGGAATGGAGAACTGAGATTTTGGCTTGAGGGGCTTCAGCAAGCAGAGGCTGAGGATGAGCCTGCTCAGAGTGGTAAGGTGGGTGAGCTTACTGAGTAAATGTTTTGCTTAATTTTTAAGGGTCAGTAATGGAGGCAGCGGTTAGGAAAGTCCAATGCTCTGGTTGTGGGATGTGGGAGGTCATGATCAGTCAGTCTGTCCCTGATGGCTACACTTGCAAAAGGCACATCCAGCTGCAGCACCTGAGAGACCATATTAGGGAATTGGAGCTGGATGAACTATGGATCATTCAGGAGGCTGAGGCAGTGAAATTAGGCAGTCACCCTGAGACAGCAGGAATCTGCTACCTGGGTGACTGCCCGTAGCGGGAAGGGGAAGAGGCAGAGAGAGCATGGCACCCCTATGGTGGTCCCCATCAACAATAAGTATACTGTTTTAGATACTGTTGGTGGGGATGACCTACCAGGGCCAAGCTGCAGTGGTCATGTGTCTGGCATTGAAATGAGACCCTCAGCTCTGAGAAGGAGGAGGGCAGTAGTGATAGAGGATTTAAAAGTTAGGGGGAAACTGATAGGAGGCTTTGCGGGAGAGATAAAGTATCCTGGATGGTTTGTTGCCTCCCTGGTGCCAGGGTCCAAGGTATATTGGATAAAACTCTCCCAATACCCAGAAGGGAGAGTGAGCAGCCTAATATCGTGGTCCATGTGGGGACCAATGACATAGGCAGGAAGAGTGATGAGGTTCTGAAAGGTGTGTTTAGGGAGTAAGGAGTTAAATTAAAGGATAGGACCTCCAGGATTGTAATCTCAGGGTTGCTACCAGTGCCATGCGCAGGTGAATTTAGAAATAGTAAAATTGTAAGAGTCAACATGTGGCCACAATGGTGAGGGTTTCAGATTTGTTGATAATTGGGCAGTTTTCCAGGGAAGGTGGGACCTGCTCCAACAGGATGGTTTGCATCTGAACTGGAAAGGCACAAATATTCTTGCAGGTAGGCTTGCTAGAGAGGTACAGGTGCATCTAAAGTAGATAAGAAGGGGGAGGGGAACCAGAGTGTAGGAATAGATGTAGGGAAGATGGAAGAAAAAGAAGATAGTAAAGTTGTTGACACTGTTAGTGATAAACAGAAAGTTGGATTTGGAGAAAATCTTAAATGTGTTTATTTTAATGCTATGAGCATTGTAAGAAAGGTAGATGAGCTTAAAACATGGATTGATACTTGGAAATATGATGTTGTAGCTATTAGTGAGACGTGGTTGCAGGAGGGGTGCAATTGGCAATTAAATATTCCTGGATTTTGTTGCTTCAGGTGTGATAGAACGGGAGGGGCAAGAGGTGGAGGTGTAGCATTGTTTATCAGAGAAAATATTATTATGGTGCTTTGGCAGGATAGATTAGAGGCCTTGTTTCAGGAGGCTATCTGAGTGGAATTGAGGACTTGAAAAGGCAAAGTAGGGAAGTCATGTGATGGACTAGTGGCTGGTCGAATGGAACCAGTCCTCTCCAGAGAAAAGAAAAAAAATGTTTGAAAAAGCAGAGCTCAATAAACATAAAATACAGGAAGAGAAAGATAAAGTTACAGAGAAGAGACAGAAGATGGCACCTAAAAGAGAAAATGTAAGAATAACAGAGAAAAGGGAAGAAGGAAAATCACTGGAGAAGAAAGAAGAAGGCGTTACCTGCAAATCGGAGCAGAGAGCTACCGTGGAGAGGAGCGGCCGATCTCTGATGCTGGTGAGTCCCCAGAAAAGTGGCGTCCCCCCGACCGGCGGACTTCAAAAATAGCTCAGATCCAAGAAGAGGTGCGCAACTGTGCATGTGCGAAGAGTTGTGCATGCGCAGTACGCAAGTAAAAGAAAAGGTTAACGCTGGCGGGAGGAAGACTCAGTTGCGGAGCGGCCAGCTGAGAGACGCCCAGTGTCGGGGCGTTCGGCTGGGGGAAGTAAGCAAGAAAGAAGAAAAGAAGAGTGGTGAGAAAGAGAATGAAGGGCTGGAAGAGGGTGAATGGCAACAGGGTGACCAGCAGGGGGACGATCTGAGGTGGGAGGCCCAACAACGGGTCGAGCTGCAGCAGGAGGCCCAGCAAGGATACAGAAGCAGCTTACCAGAGAAGGATGAAGATACACAGATACAGAGAAGAGAAGAAGATGACACAGACATAGATACAGACACAAAAGAAGAGGAGGAAGAAGACCAAGAATTTCAAAGGAAAGAAGGTAAAATAGAAGGAAAAAATTTAGATAAAGTCTTTTTTAAAGAACAAATGAGGTCATTAAATGAATGGCTATCATTATAATTTAGTTCAATCAAAAGAAAAGTGAAAAGAGCTGAAGGCAGAATGCAAAGCTTAGAGTTGGTCATGACTGAAATAGGGAAAAGAGTAGAAAATGTGGAGGAATGAGAAGCGGATGTAGAAATGGAGATAAATGATTTCAGAGGGAAGTTGTAAGAGAGTGAAAAAAAAATTAAAGAGACACAAGATTTATTGTCACAAAAAATTGACGTATTGGAAAACTACAGTAGGCGAAACAACATAAAAATAGTGGGCCTGAAAGAAGGCAAAGAAGGGTCAGATATGAAGGAATTTATAAAATGATGGATCCCAGAGGTGCTGGGAATGACAGATTCACATGAAAGGGTGCATAGAACACTAGTACCAAAATCGCCACCACATCAAAAACCGAGATCCATATTGGTAAAACTTCTAAGATATACGACAAGAGAAAACATACTGGAGCAGGCAAGAAAGAAGGTTAGAGAAGACAAATATTTTTTTACCCAGACATAAGCTTCGAACTTTTAAAGAAGAGGAAGGAATTCAACATGGCGAAAACAATCTTATGGAAGAAAGGTTATAACTTTATATTAAGACATCCAGCAATACTCAAAGTATTTATTCCTGGGGAACGGAATATACTGTTCTCGGACTCAAAGAAAGCCCAAGAATTTGCTGAATATTTGCAGGACAGGAGAAGAGAGGAGGAAGAGTGACAAGAAGGAAGACCAGCAAGAAAATATACAAAAATATGTAAAAATATAAAGATAATGTATATTTTAAAATTTAAAGATGGATAAGAGAAGGGGAAGAAAGGGGGAAAAAAAGAGAGAGCTTTGCTATATGTATAGGAAAATAGTGTTCTCTGGGGGGGGCTGGGGGGGAGAATAATGGTCACTGCAAAATCGGTTGACGCTTGCGAGTAAGTTCGCAAACCGAATGGAAAGGGGAGTTGTGGTTGCCGTCAAGGGACAAGGGGCAATCCAAGGAGGGAAGGTTCATTTGGGGTTAAAGGGTTATTGCTTGTGGGGATTATTGGGGTATTTCATGTCTTAATTGTGTTGTCATACATTGAGATTAAAAAGGAAAACTTAAAAAACAATAATGGAATAAAAAGGGGATGGAGGTGGAAAAGAAGTGAAAATAAAGATATAAGATGGCCACGATGGACTATATGACTATAAACATTAATGGAATATATAACCAAGTTTAAGTGTTTCCCATTGGAAAAAAAATCACATATAATTTAAAAGATAAAGTTACAATGTTTGAAAAAACCTGGGAACCATATATGGAACATAACAGAAAGAGCAGGCCTCGGACCACCACCACCTAAAATGATAAGAAGATAAACACGATCAGATTTAATGTGTATAAGTAGATGATGCATCTTTTTTGTTTGTATTCCTTTTGTATAAAGATATTGTTTTATTGTATTTTATATGTTCAATATTTACAGTTTTTGGAGGGGGGGTGGGAAGGGAGGGATGGAGAAAAAAAGAGAAAATGTCACTGTGAATATTTAAAGAAATGCATCTGTAAATATATTGGTTGATCTGGTATTCAGATGATACTAAGATGGGTGGCGTTGTGGATAATGAGGAATGTTTTCAAATCTTGCAGAGAGATTTGGGCAAGTTGCAAGAGAGGGCTGAAAGTTTGCAAATGGAGCTTAATGCTGACAAGTGTGAGGTGCTACATGTTGGTAAGACTAATCAAAATAGGACATACATGGTGAATGGTAGGGTGTTAAAGAATGCAATTGAACAGAGATCTAGGAATAATGGTGGATAAGGTAGTGAAGAAGGCCTTTGAAATGCTGGTCTTTATAAATGAGAGTATAAGAGTTGGGAGGTAATGTTAAAACTGTACAATGCATTGATAAGGCCAAATTTGGAATATTGTGTTTAGTTCTGGTCACTAAATTATAGAAAGGATGTGAACAAAATTGAGAGAGTACAGAGAAGATTCAACTGTATGATACCTAGATTTCTGCACCTTCTTTGGCTTGGCTTCGCGGATGAAGATTTATGGAGGGGTATGTCCACGTCTGCTGCAGGCTCGTTGGTGACTGACAAGTCCGATGTGGGACAGGCAGGCACGGTTGCAGCGGTTGCAAGGGAAAATTGGTGGGTTGGGGTTGAGTGTTGGGTTTTTCCTCCTTTGTCTTTTGTCAGTGAGGTGGGCTCTGCGGTCTTCTTCAAAGGAGGTTGCTGCCTGTCAAACTGTGAGGCACCAAGATGCACGGTTGGAGGCGATATCAGCCCACTGGCGGTGGTCAATATGGCAGGCACCAAGAGATTTCTTTAAGCAGTCCTTGTACCTCTTATTTGGTGCACCTCTGTCTCGGTGGCCAGTGGAACACCTAAGTTGTAGAGAAAGGTTAAACAAGTTAGACTTCTATGCTCCAAGGAATGAAGACCTGAGGGGTGATTTGATTGAGGTCTTTAAAATTTTGAGGGGGACAGATAGATTAGATGTGGATAGACTTTTTCCATTGAGGTTCAAACAAGAGGACATAAGCTGAATTTAGGTGCAACACAAGGGGAACCTTCTTTACTCAGAGTGGCGTCTGTGCGGAGATGGTGGAGGCAGGTACAATATTATCTTTAGAAAAATTTGGATAGGTATATGGATGTAAAAGGTATGGAGGGTTATGGGCAGAATGCAGGTCAGTGGGACTAGGAGAGTGTAAATGTTTTGGCACAGACAAGAAGGGCCGTGATGGCCTGCTTCTGTGCTGTAACTGTTATATGACATCTCTCCATAAAATCCTAAAATAATTTCTTTTATTTTTTCCTAAATGTTTATATAGCTATATTATATCTTGTGTTAATTTTTTTTGAGGGAGGGACATGTGGGGTTGGTAGGCAAGGGAGAGTTTTGGGGTAGGGGCAAATACCATCATATATGTAATAATTTGTTTTTAAGAAACTTGTATAATCATATCAATTTTTATTACTACATGTATGGAAATTTAAAAAAAATATTCAAAAAAATAGACAAAGTGAAGGAGAATTGACCTTAACATTCCATTCATGCTTCCTTTGGCACATTTTTTAAAGAACATTACTGAGAAGATGTATTGTGCATTCAATATAGTTTACCTGATACTGCTCAATTTTATTACAGTTCATGCAGTAATAAACCCAGAATCATAAGGTTATTTTTAACACAAACAGACATGAAGTGAAAAATCTAGTTGAAAGCAAACACTTAGTAGATTCAGCAGAATCTGACCAGGAAAACAAATTGGTAAACATTCCAAGTGCGGGGGGAAAAAAGATATTTGTCAGTAAAGGCTCAGTAGATAACTATCTTTTCTCTGAGTCAGAAAACTGGAGTGAAACATGTCCGGTGAAGTGTCACTCCAGAGACAAACAGGAATTTTATTCTGACACCCCAGAGCAATGCTGAGGAAATGCTACGATGCTATGGTGAAACGTTAATCTGCGCTCTTACCTGCATGTTCAGGTCGATGAAAAATATCTTTTGATGGTACTTTGAAGAAGGATAGTAGAGATATCTTCGATGTGTAACAACTAACTTTTCCTGACTAAACATTACTGAAATAGTTTATTGTTATTTGTGGGAGAATTTGTCTGTCATGTTCTCAATGCTTTACATCAAAAATGCTTCCATTGCCATGAGGTGCTTTGGGGCATCCTCAAAAAGACATTAATGGCTCTTGATAAATACATATTACAAATTATACAGAGACAAAGAGAAAGAATGGCATGTGGAGAATATAGGAAAGAAGTCAAGCTGAAAACATTAGTAACTTTCAAGTTGGCTTTTAGATTCAAAGCTATTCACAAAGCCCCACATCGTGACACTCAGTTCTTAGAAATTCATTGCCTTTTTTTTACTCTTTCTTCTCAGTCCTATCTTGGCCAGAATTGGTATTATCCTGGGCAGAATTGTGCACACATTTTCATCCAAACTGTAAGTTCAAAATTCAAGTTAAAGCCTTTTATCTACATCCTCACTGCTGCAGATTTTTTTGTTTGTGTACTGAGCTCTTTTCAATGGGTGTAATTTGTTAACATTGACCTTTTTGGCACTTCAGGATTGGTCTGCTCTGCTTAACTATCATGGTTATGTTATAAGTTAATATCTCTGTATCTAGATTACTCCACAGTTCTCTGGGTCATTGCCATGATACTTGAGCACACATTCTGTCCTAATGTTCTAGTACACATAGTGTGTGATCAGAGGTGCCACTTTTCAGACATTGTTAATAAGTAAATATCTGCCTTCTCAAAATATCCCATAATCTCATTTAAGCAAAAAAGGAGTGTTCTCCTGGTTAATATTTAAACTCAATCAACATAGCGTGAGGATTTCTTGCCATTGAGATGTTACTGCTTATGGGATCTAACTTTTAGAACTATTTCTATTTTGTAAGCAGTGATTACACATCATAGTATAATGAAGTTGTGAAAATTGCTGTACTCTATAAATAAAAGGATTTCTGCTGTGTCCTCTTAAATGCACTGTAACTTTTTCTCATCTAAAGCCTGTTTCCCACCTGTCACCGATACAGCTTAGTTTCTGAATAATTCACTGGATTTCTGTTTTCCCAACTTCCCTTTTCAATTGTATGTGTCCTATATTTTCTCTCAGCCTGAAGTCAATATCTCTGTTGGTATGGGCCTAGTGACAGGGAAAGTTTTTAAAGGGATGAGTCTCTGCCATTTCCTCTTGATTCTCACACCAGTTTTCTTGTCGAGGAGCCCTCAGTTACCTGAATTGCTTCCAGGTATTCTTTAGTTTTGCACTCTACATTGGCATTCTAAGCCACTGCTACCAGATGATCTAAATCTACTGCTTTCTTCTGGTCTCCCATTGTTACTGCTTTGAAATTCCTCTGACATTGGAAAGAAAGAGATCCACATACAACCACAGACAATATTGACATTATTTCTACCCATGGATGCTTTCTGACCAGTTGAGTCCTTCCACCAATTTTTGTTCAAGATTTCAGCATCTGCCATTTTTGTATTTCTCCAGATATTAATTAACTGAAAGTTGTGGCATGGAATTACATTTGTATAGCACTTGTTGAGGCCACATCTGGAATATTGTGTACATTTCTGTTTGCCATACTATAGGAAAGATGTGATTAAGTGAGACGTGGTGCAGGAAAGAGTCACAGAAAATATTCATGTTGCTGGGACTAGAGGGTATGAGTTATAAAGAGGGACTAAATATCATGGAGCAAAGGAGGCTGAAAAATGATTTTACAGAGGGTTATGATATCACAAGGAGCATAGATAAGGTCACTAGTCACAGTCCTTTTCCCAGATTAGGGAGTCTGAAACCAAAGGGCATCAGTTTAAGGTGAATGGGGGAAAATTTAAACGGGGCCAGAAGAACAACTACTTCACATGATGGTGGACATATGGAATGAGCTGCCAGCAGAGGTGGCAGCATTGGGTTCAATTACAATGATCTGTAAAATGGCGGTGCTGGCTCGACAGGCCAAAGGGCCTACTCCAGCTCCTATTGTCTATTGTCTATTGTCTATAACATTAAAAAAAACATTTGGATGGATACATGAAGAGGGCCAAATGCAGGAAAATGATACTCGCTTTGGAATGCAATATGATCAGAATAGACAAGTTGTACTGAAAGCTCTAACTCTAGAAACAAGCTCATGTCACCTTAACAGAAGACAAAATGACCTGCCCCACATAAATCCATGCTGACTTCCCCTAATCTGATTTTTCCGTTCCAAATGTGCATAAATCTTAACCTTAAATATCCTCTCCAATAGGTTCCCTACCACTGATGCTCAGCCTATAATTTCCTGTATTATCCCTATTTCCCTTCTTGAACGAAAGAAACGACTTTGGTTGAAAAACAATTTACTGATTGTAATCAACTCAGCAGGGTGAGCAACATCAGTGGGGGGGGGGGTGGGGGGGGGGCGGTGGGGGAGAAAGAATGGATGATGTTTAGGCTTAGAAACCTTCATCAAGACTTGATGCCTATTTTACTCCTGAAAAAGGAGAACACATAATAAGTGGCTTTGAAATAAATAAGCCCACTTCTGATTGTCTTTTTAAGATAAAGAGGGCAGTTACACAATTTGGAACCAGATTCCAAAGTCTTCATTCAAGAGAAGAAAACATTCAAGTGAAATCTCTCTGAAAGAAAAATCATCAAAATAATTGAGTTAGAGGCCTGAAGATATGATGTTTAAAAGCGCTTCATAATTATTTCCCAAATGAAAATTTCAGACCTTCAAGCAAGACCAAAATGATGCCGAAGTTTGCAAAATTACTTTTCAGAGTTTGGGACTTTAACACACACACATATTTACATTTACACATAGTGGGGGTTTAAGGTAGAATTTCATTTAGAGACTAAGAATGTCATGGTATTAGAGTCAATTAAAAACTATTATTTTGAATTTACCCTTGTCTGGAGAATTTTTCTCATTGCTGTTCCTTTGTTAGTGCTAATAAAGACTCTTTAGTCCCTAAAAAAATAGAGAGGGTTGTTCATGACAACTTTCTCATATCACATTTCTTGCTCATTATCAATATACATTTACAATTACACCATGAGCAGCAAACAGCAGCAAATTTGCACCTAAAGCATCAATGTTGCTGTTTGCTAATCATGGTGAACTTGTGAACAATGTTTCTGTTTGCTGATTGCCATATTTTGTTTTATCAGAAAGGATGTGGATTTAACACTTAACAAATAATTCAGTTCCAGGCAATGCCAGCAGCTGTCACCACTACATCAAAGGCTGAGCAGATTTGAGGAACCATATGGCCCATTCCTGTTCACATTCCTTTAAAGCTGCCAGGGCATCAAATAAATATTGAAGGTGTAGCAGCTGCTACTGCTGGAGAGGTTATGCCCAAAGAAGAGATACACACTATGGGAGTGAATTCAGCACTGGTTTACTATGCTGGCAGTTCTGCTTATAAAGGGCTCAGAAGCTCATCTCTGAGGTCATCATGCCACCTGACTGATGGCATTACGATCCGCTTCCTGGGATTGGTTGTTTAGTGCTATCCAGGGAACGGCCAATCAGTGAGCCTCTGTTATCCCCGGGTGTGGCTGCTTCCCTAGCTCCACCTGATTAGGTTGGCTAGTGGCAGCCATCGGAGTGGGGTGCTGCAGCTGTGGTCGTGGGCAGGGGTCCCTTGAAATTGATACAGCCATTCGAAAGGGCGTGTGGCCTTGATGAAGAAGTGATGTCAACTGGGCGGCAGAAGGTGGAGATGACGCCACACAGGAACGTGGAGGAGATGCTGGGTAAGATGGCGACTCCTGGATTGCGCACATGGTTGAGGCGTTCTCGGCCGAATGTGACGTCAGCAATGCGCTGCTCACTTGGGAGGGTTTGAATAACTTACAGACACGTTGGTAATGACCTTTCTGCATCCCAAGTGGGTTGCCTTCTTAGCCGGAAAGAGTCATCTGGGGTGCTTTAGCTGGCTGCAGTAGTGGCAACTTTCGTGTCCGATCATGGTGGTGGCAGCAATGGGGTCATGGCTCACTATTGCGGAGCCATTCTGTGATGCTGGCTCCCTACATGGCGGCACCCGCAGTCCATACGTGGAGGTCCCATTCTTACCGCAATCTCATCGACATTGTGTTGGGCCAAGTTGAGGGTCCTGGCAAGCTGGAAGGCTCTCTTCAGGGGAAGCTTGTCCTCCTCAAGCAGTCGCTGATGAATTTAGTCAGACCTCACTCCAAACATGAAGGCATCTCGGACTAGCTCCTCCACACACTGGGCTACTGGCATGGGGGCAGTGGCAGTTCCCCAGCAGTCTTTCCCCAGGTTGTGGACTCACTGGGTTGCTGTCTCCTCAAGGCCAGTCGATACCATGAGTACACTTCGTTCGCCTGGGGTCGGTAGAGGTTGCAGAGCTCAGCCTTGCCCTCTGAGTAGGCTGTGTAGCTCCAGATCGCCAGGTACTCTCAGTGGCCAACACTAGCTTGCAGGAGTTTCTTTTCATCTGAGTCCACCAGGCCCGCTGCGACTTCGAGGAAGCTTGCGAAGCAGGCAATCCGCTGCTCGTACTGTTGGGCAACTCCAAGCATCTTTGGATTGATTTCGAGGCAGTCGGGTCTCAGTTGCTTGTCCATCCTGTGTGGAAAATTAATGTGTATTAAATTGATCCACACTATCAGTGACTCTAAAGACTAAGTGAGGAATGATAGGCTTTAATACACATTAGATTTCGGCTGGCCCAACTCCATGAGCTCGAATGAATGGAAGGGGACAGGGAAGTTTACCTTTATGGCTAGGTCACAGGGGAAGGGGTTACATGGGGTCGAGTCATCAGTGGGCGGGCCAGCCACTTATGTACAGAGCAGCAGGAGTATATTTATATCACTACACCCAGGACGTTGGTGAGATTAGACCAGAGGTCGGAGGCAAATTGAGAGCCCCTGTCCGAGGTTGTATGCTCTCGAACCCTGAACTTAGTCACCCAGTTGTGTAGGAGGGCCCTGTCACACGTTTTCGTAGAGGTCTCTGCCAATGGATGGCTTTCAACCATCTGGTCAACCTGTCTACGAGGGTCAGTAAGTAGCGTGCGCCTCTGGATATTGGTAGGGGACCCACCAGATCTATGTGGACATGGCTGAAATGGCATCATAGCGATTGAAATGACTGTGGGGGGGCTTTAGTGTGGGTATAGATTTTCGAGGTCTGGCACCGGGTACAATTCCTGGTCCACTGGCTGCCTCTTTGCGGAAGCCATGCCAGACAAATTGACTAGCAACCATTTTGATGGTTGTTTTGATGGCAGGGTGTGCCATGTTGCCTCAAAAATGCACCTCCTCCAGGTAGTGGGAATGATGGGATGAGGGTTACCTGTAGACGTGTCGCACAGGACGATCTGCTCCTCAGGGCCAAGCTGTACGTCCTCCAACTGAAGGGTGGTAATCACAGTGTAATATGCTTCAATGTCCTTGTCTGCTGCCTGTGCTTCAGCCAGAGCCTTACAGTCAATACCAGATGTTGAGGTGTGTACTGCCTGTAATGTGAGACGTGACAAGGCATCAGCCACCATGTTGGATTTTCCCGCAATATGCTGAATGTCAGTAAAAATTCTGAAATATATGAAAAGTATCTCTGTTGCCTGGCTGACCATGGGTCGGAAACCTTAGTGAAGGCAAAGGAAAGGGGTTTTTAAAAAAAATTGTAACTTCCTGCCCTCAAGGAACTATCTGAAATGTCTGATTGCCAGGTACAATGCCAGGAGTTCTCTATCAAAAGCACTATATTTCAGTTCAGGCACCCACAAATATCTACTGAATAATGCAAGGGGTTGCCAGTGTCCACTCACCCACTGTTCTAAGACCCCCCCCACCCCCACCCCGCTGTGTCAGAAGCATCCACTGTGAGAGCGGAGGGGGCATCAGGAGGGCAGCATTAACCAGGGTGTCTTTTGTTGCCTGGAACACATTGGATGCCTCTTGGTTCCACAAAATCATCATCTTCGTACCAGTCATAAGGGAGAATAAAGGTTTCATGGTGCGAGCCACCCCGGCAGGAATCTGTGGTAAACATTCACCATGCTGGTGAACTCTTATAGTCCCCTTACTGTTGTAGGCTTGGGGAATGCTCTAATGGCCTCTACCTTGTCAGGTAGTGGTTTAGCCCAATAGCAGTCGATCCTGAGACCTAAAAAGTCAACTGAGTCTTTGCCAAACTGGCATTTTTCTGGATTAATTGTCAGGCCAAACTCACTCAACCTGTAGCACAACTGTCTGATGTGAGTGGCGTATTTGGCATGGTCATAGCTTGCAATCAGGATGTCATTGAGGAAAATGAACACAAACTTAAACTCCCTGCCCACAGCATCTAAAAGTCTTTGAAAGGTCTGTGCAGCATTTTTTTAGGCCAAAGGGCATTCTGAGGAATTTGAACAGCCCAAGTGGTGTAATAATGGCAGTCTCTGCAATTTCCCAAGTTGGACGAGGATCTGATGATAGCCACGGATTAAGTCAATTTTGGAAACTATCCATGCCCCCTGCTGGTTTGTGGAAAAGTCCTGAATATGGGGGATGGGGTACCTATCCGGTGATATGGCTTCATTTAGCTGGCGGTAGTACCCGCATGGTCCCCAACCCCTCTGAATCCTTGGAGACCATGTGGAGGGGGGAGGCCCAGGGGTTGTTGGAACAGCAGACAATGCTGAGTTCCTCCATTTTAAAATATTCCTCCTTGGTGAGGTTGAGTTTATCTGGCGGGAGGCAGTGTGCTCTGGCATGAAGTGTGGGGCCTTTAGTGAGGATGTGATGCCTTAACCTGTGTTCAGGCTCAGTGGAGTTAAAGTGAGGTATTGCGATGGAGGGGAACTCAGCTAGGATCTTGGCGAACTCATTGCTTGGACTTTCCACCAAGTGATCAGTTTGGTGCCTTCCAGTGCAAGGGTCTGAAAGATCTTTGCATGTACTAGACAGTGGCCCTTGATTTTGGCTAGGCCCTCAGGAATTCTGTCTTGAGAAGAGGCTGGTGATGACTGCTAAAACAAATCGCCAAGTGAAGCGGTGGTTGCCAAAATGGAGGGGGATAGCATGGGTGCCGTAAGTCTGTATTGAAGAATTATTGGCAGCCCATAACCCATGCCCTGCCTTCCGGTGGCATGCATCAGAGGTGGAAGGTGGAGGGGGTGGAGAACACTGACCTCGGCCCTGGTGTCGACCAGGAAGCGTCAGCCTGACACTGAATCCTGGACGTGGAGAAGGCTGTTGTATAGGGGGCCACTAACGACGGCTGACATTGGCATTTTCTGGGCATCAGCAGGCCTCAGCACCCAATCACTGATGGTAGAAGCAATACGGCTCACTGTGGCTTGCAGGCTTGGAGAAAGACTTGCTGTTCGGTCTGTTGAGCAACATCCTGGTAGGCTGATGTTGTTGAGAAGAACCCACTTGGTCTAATGAAATGCAGGCATCCCTTTATGTCGCCCAGAGCAGATCGGCTCTGATGGCTACTTTTCTAGGGTCCGCGAAGTCCTCTTCGGCTAAGAGTAGCCTGACGTCCTTGGATAAATTCTCCAAGAAAATTTGCTCAAATAGAGCACAAGTTATATGACCATCATTCAATGCGAGCATGTCGCTCATGAGGTGGATGGGGCCCTGTCCCCCAAACTGACCATGTGTCGCAGATGGGCAGCATGCTCGCACCGTGAAAGCCGAAAACTTGGGTTAGTAGCTACTTGATGGCCTGATACTTCCCTTGTTCCAAAAGGTTCCAGAGGAAATCAGTAATGCATGCTGCCGTGTCCTGCTCGAGGTTGCCGACCACATAGTAGAAGTGAGTGTCATTGGTGGTGATGTTCTGTATGGCGAACTGAGCCTTGGCTTGCTGGAACCACATGCGTGGCTGTGATGTCCAGAAGCTGGGCAGCTTCAATGAGACCGTGTTGATTGCAGGTTGGTCGCTCATTCTTCAGGTCCACAATGCCAGTTGTACCAGGGGTCACCACTATAGCGGCTGCTACTGCTGGAGAGGTTAAGCCCAAAGAAGAGACACCCACTATGGGAGTGAATTCAACACTCGTTTATTGTGCTGGCAGCTCTGCTTATAAAGGGATGAGAAGCCCATCTCTGACGTCATCATGCGACCTGACTGGTGGCATTACGATCCGCTTCCTGGGATTGTTGTTTGGCAGCTCCCCGGATAGCTCTAATCAGTGAGCCCCTCTCATCCCCGGATGTGGCTGCTTCCTAACTCCACCCAAGTGGTTGCTGCTGGCCAGCCCATTGGAGTGGGGCGCTGCAGCTGAGTGCTGCTGAGTCGGGCACCGACTTCGAAGCATGTAGTCAGTCTCGGTTGGCTGTGTTGGGTCACCGCTTCAGGCATGGCGCGTTCGGCGGCCCACTACAAAGGCAGGATTGTGAAGATTCTACAGCAGCATGTAAAATGATCCCCTAATGAAACAGTCCTAGAAATTTTATCATATTATGCAAGACTTTTACTTTCGATATCATTATATTTTTATAAAACACAGTTGTATTTGAGATTTGTGTAGCGGGAATTGTTGCTGGATTTTCAGTGGGAACCCTCTGAACATCTGGCATGTATATGCACTGAGACCACTGAGAAAGCAGTGATAGAAAAATGGTATATGATACTTTGACATTCACGGAGCAAAATATTTCTGTATACATAAGAATTTTAGTGCATATATGCATTGTTCAATATAAATGACAATAAACTCATTTATCATCATTGAACTAGATGAAGAAGTTGAAAATGGCAAATAAAACACTCAGAAGGAGGGAAAAGATGAAGTATGAAAGTAGGCTTGCAAATAATATCAAAAAGGATGCAGAAATTAAATGTAATGCAAGGGACCATCACAGGTTTAATGGGGAGAATCATAGAGGTGGAAGATTGTGTGAGAGCAAATGAAGTAGGGTTGAGGGTGAGCTAGATGCCCTGGAGAATTATAGTCGCAGGAACAATATTAAAGTTGTGGGGCTGAGGGAAGAGGCTGAAGGGAGAAACCCTGTGGACGTCTTCTAGAACTGGATCCCCGAAGTACTGGGGAAAGATATATTGGGGGGAAAAGATAGAGTGAAGAGGGTGAGTCGGACACCCCTTCTAAAGCTGGGCCCTGGGCAGAAACCTTGTTCAGTCCTAATAAAAGTGGTGCACTACCAGGATAGGGAGAAAATTTAGGGGGCAACAGCAACCTGAGTAAGGAAAAGAGGGGGGCTGATGGAAATAGAAGGGGGCAAGATATTCTTCTACCCTGATATTTGGATGGCGCTTTTAAAGTGAAGAAAAGAGTTTGAGCCAGTTAAAAGACTGATAAAACAAAAAGGGTATGAATGCATCTTGAAGTATCCAGACACCCTGAAAGTTGTATTACTTGGGGGGGAGTGGAGAAAGAATTTTTTTTTAATTGGAGTTGAGTAAGGCGCAACAGTTTGCTAAAGAACTGCTGGTACTTGGTGGGGAGGAGGGGGAAGAAAAAGAAAAACAAGAGCAAACATGGGGACTAGTCAAGATATTATAAATGGTTGTTGTAAATTGTTAAATATTAAGGTGCAAAAAAACGATGAATGTGGAATGGGAATGTGAAAATGGATCTCAGAGAACTCTGGGGTGGGGGTAGGGGAGGAAGGTGGGAGAGAGAGTTGCAGATCACAGGCTGAGTATTGGAGGGATATGGCAGTGGCAAGAGAGAAACGATTGCCAGGGAGAGGTGGAGGAGGGATAGGATAAGGGGATATGGCGAGGGGGCTGGGTATTGTGACAATGCTAGGGGTTATTGCTGTTTTTTTTCCTCTTTTTCTTGTTGAATTTTTTTCTTCTTGTCTTTTTTGGTTCGTTGTCTTTGTGTTTGTTCAGCATTTCCTGGCAAGGAAAGAAGAAGGTTGGACAGATGGTGAACATAGAGTGGTAGAGGTATGGTGGAGGCACTGGTCTGGGAGCCCCTGGGCCAACGGCTAAGAGTATAAAATACATTAGCTTTAATGTTAACTGCTTGAACAGGTCAGTGAAGAGAAGAGTCTTGGCACGCATTTTTAAAAAAAAAGTGGGGGAAGATCTGGCCTTTCTACAAGAAACACATCTAATGGAGCGGGATCACCAAAAGCTAAAGAGGGGATGAATGGGTCACCCTTGTTTGGCTCAAAGGCAAGGAGGATGGCAATCCAGATAGATAAGAGTGTTTCAATGAGAATGCAGCATGCAACTACAGATAAAACAGGGAGATTTGTAATGGTACACTGTTAGATATATTTGGAATCCTGGGCCTTAGTAAATGTTTATGCCCCCAATTTTGATGACAAAACAATTATACAAGCTATTTTCCTAAAATTTACAGATGGAAAGGAAAACATTTTGGTTGTGGGGGGAGGGGGGGCGGGGGACTTTAACTTTTGTTTGGACCCTGTCTTAGATAAATCAACTAAGAAAATAACTAAAATAAAGGCAACAAAAGCTACAATCAATTGTATGAAGGAGCTGAATCTGATAGATGTATGAAGGCAGAAGCATGCCAGGGAGATGGGCTACTCCTTCTGTTCAAAACAACATGACTCTTACTCTAGAATAGATTTTTTTTCCTGGCTTCAATCCACATAGAGGGTAGGATCATAGAGGATGAGTACATAGCGAGGCTTCTCTCAGACCATTCATTGTTATTATTATCAAAAGAAATGCCAGATAAGCAGGATGCGGTATATAGGTGGCATCTTAATAAATTGCTGTTAAAGAACCCAGAGTTTTGTAGTTTTGTAAAAGCACAGAAAAATATTTACTGTGAGACCAACTGTCCCACTTCTCTGGATAAGTTTCTTGTATGAGATACTCTCAAAGCATACTTGAGAGGCAAGATAATTGGGTACACTAAAATGGTTAACAAACAATATATGAGGGAGGAAAATGAATTAGAACAGAAGATTACTTGCCTAGAAAAGGACTTCCAAAAATCAGGTTCAGAGGACTATTACAGGGTTCTAACAAGTAAGAAATTGAAGTACAGTACATTACAGATGTATAGTATGGAAAAGGCCATAATGCAGTCAAAACAAAAATACTATGAATTGGGAGAGTGAGCCCAAAAAGTCCTCTCTTGGCAGATGAGGACAGAACAGGCCTCAAAGACGATCAATGCAATACAAACTGGGAATGGTAGGATCTTGTATAAACCAAAGGAGATTAATGAGACCTTCAAGAAGTTTTATGAAGGTCTATATAAATTAGAACTGACAGTAGGGTCTGTTAAAACCAGCAAGTTCCTGTCTAAATTAGAACTGCCCAGATGGGTTTGATCTTCCCTTCACAGAGGAAGAGAAAGGTAAAGCATTGAGTTCACTGCAAACTAACAAGGATCCAGGGGAGGACGGGTTTCCACCTGAGTTCTATAAAGAATTTAAAGATTTATTGATGCCTCTTTACATGAAGGTGGTGGATCAGGCAATGAGACCCAAACCCTCCCAGAATCTTTTTGACAGTAATCATTACGACGATACTTAAAAAAGACAAGGATCCGCTAATGCCATCTTCTTACAGAACCATCCTTCTATTAAACACTGATTATAAGATACTGGCCAAACCCCTGGCAAATGGATTAGTGAAACATTTGCCAAAGCTAACAAATAAGGACCAAGTGGGTGGGAGATAATATTGGCAGATTGTTGAGTATCGTGCATCTGGCACAAAACTGGAATGAGAAGGGCTAAGCTGTGCCCTGGATGCAGAAAAGGCATTTGACAGGTTGGAGTAGGATTTTTTATTTAAAGTGCTGGAAAAGTTGGGGCTAGGGCCAACTTTTATAAATTGGAAAGGAGTGCTGTACCATGCGCCCAAGGTTAAATTTGAGACTAATGGACAAATTTCTCTATCCTTCCCACTGACAAGATCAAGTAGACAGGGATCCCTGCTATCTCTAGCTCTGTTTGTACTAGCCATGGAGCCATTAGCCAAGGCCCGCCACCAGGTTCCAGACATTAGAGGCTGCAAAATGGGATCAAATATCTAGGAATTAGAATCTAAGTATAATTAGTCTGGTGTTAAGTGTTCAATGTTGGGGGAAATGGGGGGAGGGAAGGAGATAAAAATAACTTTAACTCTATGAGATATTTGTATGGAATTAACAAGTATGAAATGTAAATAATGTGATATTGTTGGTAATGATATTAATGACTGACAATTGTTGGAGTTTGAGTGGAAAAACTATAAATAAAATATTTCTTAAAAGACTCCTGGTCAAAGAAGGGGCATGGATTCAGAAACAGTGGAAGAACTTCACATCACATTCATTAAAATGGAATTTAGAGTGATAAAACTTAATCTTTGCTGAAGACTGTATTAGGATCAGAGAGGGAAAATCAAATGGGATAATGAAATGAGGTGGGGTGGAAACGTTAATATTCACAGCATTACTAAATCACCCTGAAGGATTAGCAAACCCATTGCAGATTAACTGTAGCAAAATTAGTCTACATTTGTGGTGAACTCTGCCCCACTTTATCTCCATGCTCATTAAAATCCACTCTAATTGTTTTCTGTCATTGAAGCATCAAAACCCACAACTTTATGTATTTGTTATAAATGTCAACTTTGCAGCAAATTTCATACAGATAGAGGTTGAAGAGGTCTTACACAATAGAGTGATTGTAAATAATATTATAACATTTACAACAGGACTATTGCCACAAAATATCAGTAAAAAAGTTCCTTTCAAAAAACTTCATTATCTTGGAGGCTGAATCAATCATTTTTGGTGCTACTGATTTACTTATAATGCTGTGTTAATGTAAAATGTAAAAATCTCCAACCCCTGTTTTCATAAATGCATGTAAGCAGCGAGATGAGCAACTGATTTTTCAGAATAAAACCAGGGTAATGCCTGTACAAATAAAAGGATTCACTTACAATGTCATGGGTTTCTTGGTTTAGCTTTGAATAGCGTATGTTTCTCACTTTTAAAAAAAACATATACCAAATATGTCTTCTGTTACAATCAGTAAAATAGAATGTGAAGTTTACATTTGCCTACACAATATGGTAAAATTGAACTAGAGAACAAAATTATTGCCTGGATGTTGCAATTTTTTTTAACCATAGTTATTTACAACTAGCATTCTTTGTCCTAATCCCAATGTGGTCTTGCAAGGAATGTGTCTATTCTAAAATCAAGTTAATCTGAGTTGCTAAAAATAATAGGACTAGTTGAACATTGAAATGTTTCCGCTTTGGGGAATTGTAGTTAACTGACTATTATCCAAGAATATTTAGCATTCCTAAGTAAATGAAGTGATCAAAATTCTTTACTGGCAACAATTAAAAAGAAGCACATGTTAAATAATAAATTCACCAAGGAAAATGGGAAAGATAAGATAGTGACTGAAATCACCATGAGTGACCAAGGAAGTTCCAAATAATGTTTCTTACTCCTGACTGTAACTAGATTTCAGGGAAGCCTCATTTAGGATAATTTTCTCAAATCTCAATTGAAAGCGCAATCACTGTAGGGCATGTATTGAAAACATCAGTATTGTCACCATCAGGAGTGAAAACAATTCACAAGTCAAGTCATATTTATTATCATCTGATTGCACAAGTACAATCTGATGAAACAGCATTCTCCAGCCCTCGGTTCAAAACAAGTAGACATACAACCATACATGACACACATACAGATAAATAATACAAATGCAGGACAACTATTCATATATACAAATAGAAAAATAAATATTACTTCACAAAAATAAGTCTCAGAAAGTTAGTGTGAGCAGTTCCTTTGGTCATTCAACATTCTCTGCCCAGAGGAAGAAGCTCCAGTGATCTTCTTTGCCACTCTTATTGTCCTGTGGATTAACCTCCGATCCATTTCTCTGCAGTAACCATCCCACACTGTGATGCAGCTGGCCAGGGCACTCTCGATAGAGCTCCTGTAGGAGGTTGGCATAATGGTGGTCAGTAGCCTAGCCCACTTAAGTTTTCTCAAGAGGTGCAGTCGCTGTTGTGCCTTCCTGACAAATGAAGAGATGTTGGGTGTCCATGATAGGACACTAGTTAAGTGAGCCAAGGAACATGGTGCTCTTCACTCTCTCCTCAACAGAGTTATTGATGAATAATGGAGGGCAATTGTTCCTGGTCCTCTTGAAGTGCAGCAATATTTCCTTTGACTCGTCCACATTGTTGTTATTCTCGCACAATATCATGAGATTTTCTACCTCTTCTCTGTAGTGCGCTTTTGATGAGGTCATCTACTGTTGTGTCATTTGCAAACTTGATGACAATACTTGCCAAAACTGATATATACGGACCAAGCAGGATTTGTTAAAGGAAGGCATTCCTCAAATATAATAATACACATGGCTAAATCTGAATGAAATCCAAGTATTACAGTTTCCCTAGATGCAGAAAAAGCATTTGACCATTTGGAATGGCCCTTTTTATTTAAAACACTGGAAAAAAATTAATATAGGCAGAACATTTATAAATTGGAAAAAAGTTTTATACCATAAACCACAACCTAAAATAATAACAAATAATCAGATGTTGACGGTGTTTCTCTTGAGTAGATCGAGCAGACAGGGATGTCCCCTGCCCCAGCGCTTTTTATTTTAGCAATTGAACCACTGGCAGAGATAATAAGAAGGGATCTGGATATAAGGGGCTTCAAAGTCAGACAAGAAGAACACAAAATCAGTCTATTTGCTGATGATGTGCTGTTGCACCTATCAGAACAGGCTAAATCTTTGGAAAAATTACAAGGAACACTAGAAAAATATGGAAGAATATCAGGCTACAAAATAAATATGGATAAAAGTGAGATAATATCATTAACAAATTTTGTATGTGAAAGATACCAAAAAGGAAGCAAAATTAAATAGAAGATGGATGGAATAAAATATCTTAGAATAGCAACTGACAATAACTTGCAAAATCTGTAAAAACTAAATTATTTTCATCTTTTTGGGAAGATAGAAAGAGTCCTACAGAAACGGAAGGGTTAACTGCGTCAAAATGAAAGTGATGCTAAGACTGCAATACCTTTTTTAATTGCTGACTATTCTGTTATCTAAAAACTTTTTAAAGCTACTAAACAACCATATTAGACAGTTAATATGGAATAATAAAGTACCAAAAATTGCATTGGAAAAACTGACATGGGACTACAGACTGGAGGACTTCCAGATTTCCAAAAAATATTACCTAGCTGCACAGGCTGGATTTCACACAGCCTTCTTCACTGAAGACAACCCCTTATCTTGGGTTCAAATGGGAATGTACTCAATAGAGGAGGTGGAAGCAAAGGACTTTATCTATAAATGGAGTTTCAAATCATTAAAGAAAGACAGATAACCCCATTGTAATATATATGATTAGAACATGGCAAGAAATTAATGAATGTATAGGAAAAAAGTTGGGTAATCAATAAAAGCATCACTGTGTAAAGATGTGTATTGCCTATGAACATGGGCAATGAATATTAAATTTGTGGTATAACAAAGGTATAAGATATATTAAGGACTGTTACATGGAAAAAACTCTTATGTTCTATGAACAATTAAAACACAAATACAGAGTGGCCAATGGGATCTTATTCTGTTTTCTCCAGTTTAGATCATTCTTAAGAGAAAGATGGGGACCAATGTTGAACCCCACCTGAAATGAGTGAAACTGAACAAATGGTCTGGATGGGGAATACATCCAAATTTATAACAAAAATATACTATGCTCTCCAGAGCAAAAGTGCAAAAGCAGGGTTGCAGAGGTCAAGGGAAAGATGGGATTTGGACTTGGATGTGGCAATTCCAGAAAGAAGCTGGTCATATTGGTGTAAGGACAGCATGCCATCAATTATTAATGCAAGATAATGGACTGGTTCAGTATAATTTTTTACACCAATTATATCAAACCCCACAAAAGTTACACAGATCAAAAGGTGAAATTTCAGAGATGTGTTTCAGATGTGGGCCTGAGACAGGAAGTTTTCTACATGCCACGTGGTCATGCATGAATGTGAGGCCATTTTGGCAAGAAATCGCAGAAAAATTAACCAGGATAACAGGAGTGGCCTTCACGGGTGGCCCGGAGCTATATCTATTAGTTAATTTCATGGAAATAAGTGACAAATTGACCAAATATCAAATCTCATTTATAAAAATAGCACTGGCTGTAGCAAAAAAATGTATCACAATCAGTTGGAAGTCCGATTCCCCTCTATTTATAGCACAATGGACTGTGGAAATGAACAGCTGTATAGCTATGGAAAAAAAAATCACATATAACTTAAAGAACAAATATGACACTTTTTTAAAGGTTTGGCAGCCATATCTGGACTGCACAGGGGTCCAGAGAGAGTAATAAAAAGGAACATAAAGGTATAAAATTAACTATTATATATTCAAAAATGTAGTTTCCCCAATAGTACTCTATATACTTAAAATATATGTGAGCTCTAACGGTGAATGGATCTGTATGTATAGAAGGGGAGGAGGGAGAGAGGGAAGGAGGGACTGTTATATTTTTGTTTGTCGTGCTTGTGAGAAAAAGTTTAATATATTGTATATTTAAAGTATCACTATGAATAATTTTTGAAATAAAACAAAAATGAAATATTAAGAAAAAGGTGCCTTATGATTGACAGAAAATTGTTTTGAAAGTCAAAGACATAAATAAATTGTTCTTCATATGTCTGTTGATGAATGACCTACTAAATTTAAAATACACAATTAGAATTATGACAGTATGCAGGTTTATGAATCCTGATGACTGCAATATCACCAGTGATCGTGTAGTCTCTTGAGATTTGGCTTATTGTATTTTGATATGTGAGGCTGGTTATGATAACCTAAAAGAGATCACAGTATGTTAATAGCTACATGCTTGTCAGCTCCTTTCTGTGCAGTGTCTCCTATTACAACCTTTTGAATTTAACTGCCGCCCTGTGAGGCTTACCTGAAATTTGTGGGAAATATTACTTTCTTTCTTTACTGCCTGCTTTTTTATTGAAGAAAGGCTCAGGTCGGAAATGTTGGTAATGTATCTTTACCTCCTATGGACGCAGCATTTCTCTGTGCCATAAACTAATCTATTCATCAGAGCTGTGTAAGAACTGGTTCACTTGAGAAACCCTGGCTTCACCTGAAAGAGAGATGTTTTGTTTCATTCAGTAATCCTCCATTTTGTCTGTAACTCAAAATGAATTTGTTTTCTCTTTTTCTCAGTTCTGAAGAATGAGTTTTCATCTGAAGGTCTAATCCTGTTCCTCTATCCATAAAAGCAAAACTTTTTTTGTTTGTCATGTGAAGATTCATTTGGCCAAACCATTTAAAGCTCCACCCCGTGGTGGCAATATGTAACTGTAACTCTGTCAGTGAAATTGTTCTAGTAACCTGGTGTTTTCTCCAGGTGGTGTATATTGTTGTTACAACAGCTGTGTGAACTAACTGGCTGGAATTTTTGCAGACATATTCATCTTCACTACAAAGATCAGAGACCTCCAACTGCTTCAAAGGACATCTATTCTTCCAGTGCCTAAGAAGACTAAGGTGACTATCAACAACAACTATCGGCTGGTGGCTCTGGCATCTCCTGTGATGAAGGGCTCTGAAAGGGTGGCTATTGGAGTGAATCACCTCTTATCTCAGGAAGGTCCTGGATCCATTTGAGTTCTCCCATCATCACAATAGGTGAATGGTAGACATCATTTCACTCACCCTCCACTCTGCATTAGTTCACTTAGATCACAGAAGCCCTTGACTCAGCGTATCAATCAACACCTATATACCTAGAAAACCTAAGACCATGCCTCTGCAACTGGACTTCCACATCAGCAGACCCTAATTAGTGTGAATCAGCGACATCAGAATCAGAATTCGTTGTCATGAACAAGTCACGAAATTTGGTGTTTTGCAACAACATCATAGTGCAAACATTCATATAACTTTTCCAACAATAAATAAAAAAATATAAAATAGTGCTTGAAAAGTAAGGCAGTGACTTTGGTTCATTGATTATTCAGGAATCTGATGGCAGCAGGGAAGAAGCTGTTCTTGTGCTGTTGAGTGCTCGCCTTTAGGCTCCTGCCCCTTTTTCCCGATGGTAGCAGAGTGAACAGGGCATGGCCTGGGTGGTAGGGTCTTTGAGGATAGAGGCTGCTTTATTAAAATAACATTTCTTGTAGATGTCCTCGATGGAGTGAAGTCTGATGCCTGTGATGTCGCATGCTGAGTTAACAACCCTCTGGAGTTTATCCTTGTCCTGAGAGTTGGTGTCTCCATACCAGACAATCTTGCAATCAGCCAGAATGCTCTCCACAGTACACCTGGAGAAGTTTTTGAGCATCTTCGGTGACATACCGAATCTTCTCAAGCACCTCACAAAGAATAGCCACTGGCGAGCCTTCTTCGAGATTGCATTAACATGGAGGTTCCAGGGCAGATCCTCAGAGATGTTAACACCCAAGAATTTGAAGTTCTTGACCATCTTCATAACTGAGCCCTCATTGAAGACTGGGTCATGTTTCCCTGACTTTCTCCTGAAGTCCACAATGATCTCCTCCTCACTGACCATCAACACAGGGGCACCCCAAGGCTGTGTGTTTAGTGACCTGAGTGTTTATTCCCTGCACAGCCAAGTTCAGCTCCAATTCAATCAATGACTCTACCATCATTGACCAAATAATTGGAAATGATGAGTCAGAACATAGAACGAAGATAGAGATCCTGGTTGGGTGGTACCAGAACAATAATTTAGCTCCCAAAAATCTCCTAGATCTAGGTTTTTTGATGATTTTACGAAGGGGAGGCTGAGGGACCATACACCTCTCCACATTAATAGGACAGAGATGGAAAAGTTCAAGTTCCTGGGTGTCCATATCTCAGAAAACTTCTCCTGCAGCCAGCACATCGAGGCAGCTATGAAGAAGGCACACCATAGCTTCTACTTTCTAAGGAGCCTGAGGAGATATTGTATATTGTTGGATTCCCTATCAAACTTCTACAGACGCACTGTGGAAAGTATATTGACTGGTTTCATCTTAGCTTGATTTGGTCATTTAAATGCCAGGCACATAGAAGGCTGCAGAAGGTAGTAAACATAGCCAGCTTCTGACCTCCATCCACTGAAGACATTTATGTGAGATGTGGCCTCAACAAGGCAGCCAACATCATAAAGGACCTCCATTTACCCAGGACACAACCTACCATCAGGCAGAAGGTATAGAAATCCAGCACCTCCAGGTTACACTAAGCCCCTTGTACACCTCTCCTTGTTACACAAATCATAGACTGCTCCAACACCACAAAAGGACTGTCTGTATCAATGCAAAGTTAGTGTTTTTTGCACCAGAATAACTATGAATACTTTATTATCTATCTGTCTTGTGTGTTTATTTTCTCTTTTAATTCAATTAAGTTTACCACGATAACTTTTTTTTACAAGTACTTGTTCAGCTGCATCAAGTAAGAATTTTGGTTCCTATATACATTGTATAATGTATAAAGCAATCAACTCATTCTTTCTTCTTCTTGCTTCTTTGGCTTGGCTTCGTGGACGAAGATTTATGGAGGGGTAAATGTCCACGTCAGCTGCAGGCTCGTTTGTGGCTGACAAGTCCGATGCGGGACAGGCAGGCACGGTTGCAGCGGTTGCAAGGGAAAATTGGTGGGTTGGGGTTGGGTGTTGGGTTTTTCCTCCTTTGTCTTTTGTCAGTGAGGTGGGCTCTGCGGTCTTCTTCAAAGGAGGTTGCTGCCCGCCGAACTGTGAGGCGCCAAGATGCACGGTTTGAGGCGAGATCAGCCCACTGCCAGTGGTCAATGGGGCAGGCACCAAGAGATTTCTTTAGGCAATCCTTGTACCTCTTCTTTGGTGCACCTCTGACACGATGGTCAGTGGAGAGCTTGCCATATGACAAGATCTTGCGAAGGTGATGGTCCTCCATTCTGGAGACGTGACCTACCCAGCGCAGTTGGATCTTCAACAGCATGGATTCGATGCTGTCGGTCTCTGCCATCTCGAGTACTTCAATGTTAGGGATGAAGTCGCTCCAATGAATGTTGAGGATGGAGCAGAGACAACGCTGGTGGAAGCGTTCTAGGAGCCGTAGGTGATGCCGGTAGAGGACCCATGATTCGGAGCCGAACAGGAGTGTGGGTATGACAACGGCTCTGTATACGCTTATCTTTGTGAGGTTTTACAGTTGGTTGTTTTTCCAGACTCTTTTGTGTAGTCTTCCAAAGGCACTATTTGCCTTGGCGAGTCTGTTGTCTATCTTGTTGTCGATCCTTGCATCTGATGAAATGGTGCAGCCAAGATAGGTAAACTGGATAGCAATTTTCCTAAATTGTAAAAAAAAAGTCTTGGTCAAACCCAGAGATCCTAGATTGTGTTTGTCGGACCTGACCCATAACATCTCACTATCTGGATTCCACCAGTTCTGCATAAAATGTCTTATTAAAAACTCTACCAAAATCCTGCTGTAACCTGCTATATTAAAAGTAAACCAGCAATAGTTTTCAATGAATGGGAGTGGAAGCTCCACTTCTATCATGATTCCCAAATTTGACGTGAAAACGGCATGCAAGGTTTAAAGGATTATTTCAGCCACAAGTAAAAAGGTATTTGGTAATTAAACTGGTTGGTTCTCCTTTAAGATCAGCATCAGTATTGGTACAATTTTTGGAAGCAATTATGTTCCTAAAAGTATGAAGATTTATGATAGTGCCTCCAGAATATCTATCTGCAATTTTTCTCCTTAAAAGTTAGGGTTCTACAAAATTCATGGCAGTATTCCAAGAACAGTTCAAACCTCATGCCTCTTAAAAGAAAGGAAATCCATATTATGTACTATTCAGACATTATAACACAGGCACATAAATTCACATCACCATTTTGGCCAATGTACAAATAAAGATCCTGACCTCGCAATCTTAAAATTATTGAAATCTTAACATATGCTTTCCATTTTCAAAGTTGCACTTTGTAGTAGTTCATCTGTCAAACTGTCAAGTGGTTTTATTTGCTTTTACTGCAAGATCTAATATAGACAGATGTTAAAAGCCCCTCACAGAATCCTGGCCAGAGCTTACAGTTTGGCACATTTTCCATTTTGTTTTCTACACACTTGGCAATAACAAGAACAAGCCTGTGTCATTCCAGCACTGAAGTTGTTTCCTTGCTAGATAAATCTCCTGTCATATAATAAACATTTTCTGAGTTCAAACACCTAACATTTTACATATAAATTCTCTGGGTTAGATCACAAATATGTAACCTCAAACAATGACAAAACATACATGGATACAGGAAAGAAATCAGGAGTCTGGTGGAACAGTGTCAGGATAACAAACTCTCTTTCCATGTCAGTAAAATTAAGAAGCTGGTTACTGAGTCAGTAAATGGAGAGGGACATACATCCCTGAATATACAATATAAATGGTACTGTGGTAGAGCTGGTGGAATACTTCAATTTTTGAGGGGTACATATCACCAAAAACCTGTCTTGGCTTAACCAGGGTGATGTTACAACCAAGAAAGTGCACCAGAGACTTGACTTTCTTAGAAGCCTGAGGAAATTCAGCATGTCTCCAAGTCCTTTAACCAACGTTTACAGATGCACCATAGAAGATATCACAGCCTGATATAGGAACTTGGGAGACCTGCTAAAGGCCTCATCCCATCCCCACCAAGCTCATATTAAAGGCCTCATCAAGCTTTTTTTCTCTCTATTTCTGTCAGGCTTGAGAACATCTATGTCAAGATTTAAGGACAGCTTCTTTTCTCATGTTGTCAGGCTTTTGAATGAATCTCACACTGACAAAAGATGATGCCATTGAGCTAATTACATTTGTCTCTATTCCCAGCATTATGTTTTGGCATTTATCCATTTCTTGCAGCATTTAACTATTCCCTACACTTTCTTGTTCGTCCATTTGTTATTATTGAACTCCTGCTATATGAGCTCCAACTCTGTTTCCTGTTAACATGAGGCCACAATGCATAGCAGTCTTCAAATTTCAGCAGTAACTAACAATTGTCCAGCAATTTCATTATTTGTTAACATCATCAAAGGTTTGCACAAAGACCACCGGGTGGTGGTATTTGCCATTGACCCCACTTGCCCAGCAGTAAAGGCAAGGATATGATTCATCGTGATTGAGCAGTAACCCACTTTGGCTGGAAAGGCTCAACAGGCAAAAAGTCAAGAATATCTTGTCACCAACTGTCACTCTTTGGTTCAGCAATAGCAATGAATTCATTGCACACTTTTCCTTCTTGGGTCTTAAAAGAATTCATGAAATGTGGCTCAGGAAACAGGCAATTGATAGCTCAAAACAGTATCTCGCAGAGTGACTTGGAAATTTAAAGGAGTTGTGTGATATCATTGATCTTAATTTATAGATGCCAATGTTAGAAATTAAGAAGCCAAAAGTAGTTTACAGAAATGTTAAGGCAGTCTCTTTTTTATTTTTAAAATATTTTTTTCCATAAATATACATAGAAAACTTCTCCGATATATATACAATTTTAAAAAAAATCAAAATAACCCCTCCCCCGCCTTTACAGTATAAATCCAAACACTGTCAGGGCTCACATTTATGTTGATCATCTAAAATTCTATGTGGGGAAGTCATGCTATAACATTTATACTATAGCAGCATCTATTATTATCCTTTTCATTATTGTATTTATAATTACAATTGGCCCCCTATATGATCCAAATATGGCTGCCAAATCTTAATAAATGTGTCATATTTGTTCTTTAAATTGTATGTTGTAGTGGTACTAGGCACTCAGCAAGCGAAAGAACCAACTATCTTTAATAGAACTCTCGAACATGTTTAAATTCCTCGGAACCAGATGATACTTGCGACTCCCGGAACCTTTATGACATCAGCTGCCAGGCTGTAGGCTTACCCTGCATCCGAAGCTCTCGCAGTCAGATCTGCCGCAGACTTGCCTGCGTCTCCATAAGCTGGGTCATCTGTAGTGTGGGCAAGACGCCACATGACCCCCCCCTCCAGAACTGGAGTTAGGAGGTATGGAGTCCATGGCCAACACCTCTTTAGTCCATTTGAAAGGCCAACCTCATCAGTGTGGGGGTGACACAGTCACAGGGTGTTCCAGGTTTAGGTGCGTCAGCTTGAGGCAGTCAATGGTGAAGGTCTCCTCATGGCCGCTCAAGTTGAAGACGCACGTGGTTCTAATGCACCACCTTGTTCAGGCCCTCGTACAGTTGATGGAGTCGAATCTGGTGCATGCCCCTACAAATGCAGATGTAGTCATAGTCTCAGAGGTGCTTGGGGACAAAGAAAAGTGTCAGGCCGTGGAATGAGGTTGGGGCAGGGGCTAGTGTTGCTAACTTCTCTGAGAGTCTTACAAGCACTGCCATGGCTGTCTTCTCTGTGCCATGGGCTGCTGGCACAAATGTGCCTGGAACTGTCAGTGGGGAACCATATACCAACTCTGCTGAAGACATGGCTAAGTCTTATTTGATGCCAAGAGGTACCCATGGGAGCTCATCCACCCAATATGGGCCTTCGAGGCATACCATCAGGGCCAACTTCAGGTGCTGATGGAAACACTCTACCAGGCCATTGGACTATGGATGTTAGGCTGTGGTGTGGTGCATTTGGGTCCCAAGTAGCTATGCCATTGCTGACCATAGGTTGGATGTTAACTGCGACCCCCCCCATCTGAGGTGATGTTGGCGGGCAGGCCGGACATCAACTCAGCTTGCAATGAGGGTTCTGGCACAGGACTCCGTGGACATGTCGGTGAGCGGTACAGCTTCTGGCCACTTGGTGAACCTGTCAACCACGGTGAACAGGTACCTTTCTCCTGGGAGACATGCTCAAACCTCTTGTGCATTGGCTGGAAAGGTTGAAGGGGGGCCTTCACATGCCTTTGGACTTTAGAGGTCTGGCAGTGCATGCATGTCCTGGTCCAGTGCCCGACCTGATTGCATAGGCCATGCCAAGCAAATCTCTCCACCATCAGTTGGATAGTTGCCCGAATGGACGGGTGAGCCAAACCACGTAGTGCGTCGAAAACACAACACCTCCAAGCAGCTAGAACATTGGGCTGAGGTTGGCCAGTGGGCATGTTACAGAGGAGCTTGCTGCCTGTTGGGCCGATGGGGGTATCTCAAGTTGCAGGCCTGAGACTGCGGGACAGTAGGCCGGCATTTCTTCATCCAGCTGCAGTCCCTCTGTGAGCACCACATAGTCCAATGCTGGGTACAGGGAATGCATCGAGTGAATGGAGGTGCTGGACAGTGCATCGGCCACGACGTTGATTTTCCTGGAGATGTGTTTGGCAGTGGTGGTATACTCCGAGATGTATGACAGGTGGCATTGTTGCCGTGCTGACCATGGATCTGACACTTTGCGGAATGTAAAGGTGAAAGATTTGTGGTCTATGAAGACCGTGAACTCCCAATCCTCCAAAAAATACCAAAAGTGCCGGATGGCGAGGTAGAGAGCTAACAGCTCCTTGTGGAAGGTGCTATACTTCAGCTTCAGAGGTCACAGGTGCCGAATGAAGAATGTGAGTGGTTTCCACTAACCCTAAATTAATTGTTCCAGCACACCGCCGACTGCTGAGTTGGAAGCATCAATTGTGAGGGCTGTGGGCACATCCACCCGCGGGGGTACCAGCAGGGTTGTGTTTGCAAGAGCATCCTTAGCCTGCTCGAAAGCTGTTGCTGACTCCATGTTCCAGGTGATTTTTTTGGCTTTGCTGGACATCAGGCCGAACAGGAATTGCATGATTTGGGCCACTGACAGTAGGAATCATTGGTAAAAGTTGATCGTGCCCACAAACTTCTGTAGGCCCTTGACTGTACTGGTCCCAGCAAACTGGTGTATGCAAGGGTACCACTCCATGCCAGACAATGCAATGCCTAAGGAAATCAATGGCTGACAGCCTGAACTGGCACTTTGCAGGGTTGATGGCCAGGCCATATTCACTCAGGCGACGGCAGAGTTGGTGCAGGTACAACAAATGCTCTTGGTGCAAGCAGCCGGCAATCAGGATATCATCTAATTAGATGAAAATTAAATCCAAGAGTTCATGAGCTGTTGCAACATCTGTGCTGTGTTCTTGAGTCTGAAAGGCATCAGCAGGAACTCAATTAAGCCAAATAGGGTGATGAGGGCCATCTTGGATACATCATTGGAGTGGATGGGAATCTGGTGATATCTGCGGACCAAATCAACCTTGGAGAAGATGCGTCCCCCATTTAATTTGGCCATAAAGTCCTGAATGTAGGACACTGGATAGCAGTCAGCTGTGGTGGCATCATTGAGCCTTCTATAGTCATCTCATGACTCCCAGTCTCCAGCCGTCTTGGACACCATGTGTAGTGGAGAGACCCACGGGCTGTTTAAGCGCTGGATGACCCCATCTCCTCCATTTTCCTGAACTCTTCCTTGGAGAAGTGAAGTTTGTCGGGCAGGAGCCTGCATGCCTGGGCATATAATGATGGTTCTTGAGGGGGGCATGGCAAGATGGTGTAGAAGGAAGACGTGTGTTCTACCTCTCCCCAGCTGGACAATTAAATACCCAGTATTTAAAAAGCATAAAAGTGATTAAAAATAAGATTTACAGTTATTTAAATAACAGTGCTTTATGATGGCATCTAATGTGAAAAAGTTTAAACTTCAGCTTCAGAAAAAACTATCATATAAAAGTGCAGAAGAATTGAGGCCTACCTGCATAGCTAAATCCACAGAGTCATTGTTGGGAGTCTCCAAGCCTCAGAGGACTCCAGCCCGTTCGAGTTTGACTCCGGCACTGATCCTGCATCTGCAAAATGGCGGCGGCACATCGGTGAGTTCGGCCGTTGCCAACCCGTGCCCACGTGAAGCCGTGCACGCGGGTGGCACGGCCAATAAGGGGACCCGTGAACCCACAACCTCGCTGGGCAGCCCGGTGGCATGCAGGGTAGTGTTGAAAGACACCTCTGTGCGTCCAACAGCCTTGTCTGGCCTGCATGTGGCATTGCGAGCCTGGGAGCTGTTCGAAAAAATCGACACTGTGGGGGAGCCCGATCGCTGGTGTCCCAAAGAGGTCGGGGTGCCGGTGTCAGGTGTCCAGACCCACAGCCATTCAGTTAAAGGAAGAAGAGGAACTTACCATATTGGAATATGTCCAGGAGGAGGAGTTTGCAGTTAAAGAAGGTGAATCTCAAAAAGTGGAAGTGGAATCTGGACTGGATTCAGTGTTCACTGTTTTGGAAGGGATTGTTGGTCAAATACAGCAAATGCATAATATGTCAAAACAAATAACTCAAGGATTTATGGAGATGAAAATAAAAATGAATACTTTGTGTGATGAAATGTCAACTGTGAAACAGGAAATGACTGTAGTTAAAAGTGATATTAATAAATGTATAAATTCACTGGACACAGTGCAAGATAATTTTAAGAAAATTGAAACAGCTTTCTCTGAGTGTCAAACTCAGGTAGAACATAATAGAGAAAAAATGGAAAAAGTGGAAGGTTCTTTTGTAGATTAGGGGTTTCAGAAAAGAAATTTAATGAAGAAGATTGATTCGTTGGAAAATCAAAGTTGGAGGAATAATGTGAAAATAGTTGGTCTTCCAGAGGATATGGAAGATGCTGACCCTATAAAAAATTTTAAGCACTGGATCACAGAGGTGCTGGGTAAAGAGTTTTTCCTTGAAGGTTTGGAATTGGATAAGGCTCATAGAGCTCTGAGAAGAAGACCACTTTCAGGACAAGCACCGAGAGCAGTCTTGATTCGTTGTTTAAAATATCAAGATCGTGAAATGGTTTTACGTATGGCAGTGCAGAACGCAAGACAGAATCGATCTCCATTAATGGTTCAACATAATAGGGTGTTCTTTTATGCTGATTTGAGTCAAGAGGTTATTTGATGATGACAAGAATTTAATATGGCCAAAGATGTTTTGTGGCGAAAAGGCTATAAGTTTGCTTTTCATTATCCTGCAATTTTGAAGGTTTTTTATGGAAACTTTCAATCTCAATTCTTTGAGAATGATCATGATACTTTGGTTTTTGCCAATTCTTTGCCGGAATTGCAAAGAAATGGATCTTCTCCTCCATTATCTCCTAAGAGGAGAGTGAATGGAAATGGAAATGGACATGGGAATGGAAAGAATGGAAAGTATGGAAAGAAAGAAGAGATGACACAAAGTCTTCTTGATGTTGAAGATTCAGAGCAGGCGTTGGGCTTGGAATCACTGGGTTGAATATATGGACTATATTTGAATGTGTTTGATTATAATTAATATGTATCTGGCTGGGAGGGGGTGGATGACACTGAAAACTTTGACAGTCATCTACCACTAGTGGGTTTACCAGACCCAGTTTTTTTAGGGTATTACTACCTTTGGGTGGTTTTTTTTTTAATTTTTTTTTCTTTTTTGAGGTTTTTTTTTCTATTTTGGAAGAATTGTAGAGGGGAGCATTATTTTATAGTGTGTAACTATATTAGTAGTTAAAAAAATGTCTCAATTGAATTTTGCAACTTTTAATGTGCAGGGGCTAAATAATCCAATTAAGAGAAAGAGAATATTGGCTTATATAAAAAAAATGAAAATTGTTATTGCTTTTTTTACAAGAAACACATTTGACTGAGAAAGAACATTTGAAATTGAAAAGGGATTGGGTTGGTCATGTTTTCTCTTCTTTCACTTCTAAGGCAAGAGGAGTAGCGATTTTGATTCATAAAAATTTACCTTTTGAATTGGAATCTTCAGAGGGGTATGCTGGCAGAGTATTAAGAGTGAATTGTAAACTTTTTGCTGAATCATGGACTTTGTTGAATCTTTATGCCCCTAATATAGATGATGAGTGGTTTATTTTAGAAGCTTTTTTATTGTTAACTCAAGCTAATGAAAATGTTTTAGTTGGTGGTGATTTTAACTGTGTTCTCAACCCTTTATTGGATAGAAATCCAAAAAGTATAAGGAAATCAAAGATGGCAACACAAATTAAAGCGTTAAAGAAAGATTTAAATTTGGTGGATATTTGGAGAAAAGTTAACCCTCCAGAGAAAGATATTTCTTTTTATTCTTCGAGACATGATTTGTTTTCTAGAATTGATTTATTTTTGGTATCAGCACATTTACAAGGTAGAGTATTACGAGCTGAATATAAAAGTAGAGTTATATTAGATCATTCATTATTACTTTTTTCTTGTGAAATTTTAGAGGTAGTACATCCGTCGTTTAGATGGAGGTTTAATGCAATGTTATTGAAGAAACCAGAGTTTGTTACTTTTGTTAAAGAGCAGGTTTCTTTATTTTTGACTGAAAATGTTAATTCTGTGGATAGTCATTCTGTAATATGGGATGCTTTAAAAGCTTATTTGAGAGGGCCGATCATTAGTTAGGGATATGGGCTAAGAATGAAGAATATAAAATTAACTTATTTGCAGATGACATGCTGGTATACCTAATGCAACCGGAACGGTTGTTGAAACAATTGCAAGAGTGTTTGCTGAAATTTGGAGAATTATCGGGATATAAAGTTAATTGGATTAAAAGTGAAATTTTACCAATTGGAGTGGGAGTTTATTCTGAATTTAAAACAATTATAAAATTAAGATGGACAAGTAAAATTAAATATTTAGGTGTGTTTATGGATACTAATTATCAATCATTATATCAATTAAATTATGTACCTATATTAAGGTGGATTAAAGCAGATTTTATTAAGTGGAAAGATCTTCCATTAACTTTGATTGGTCAGGTTAACTGTACTAAAATGAATATTTTTCCTCGAATTCAATATTTATTTCAGTCCCTACCTTGTTTACTTTCTAAGGGTTTTTTTTCAAGATCTGAATAAAGCAGTGCGAGAGTTTTTATGGAAAGGTAGATTAGCTCGAATGGTGTTGCATAGATTTACATTGGGCGGATTACAACTACCACATTTTCAAAATTATTATGAAGTTGAAGTTCATTAGTAGATTGATGGATTTAGATCAGCCTCCTAGCTGGGCTAAAGTAGAGACAGCGTGTATTTCTAGGGTTGAAATACATGAACTTATATTTTGTTGGAATTTGAATTTGTTACAGCAATATGATATGCCGATATTGAAACATTTATTAAAGATTTGGTTAAAAAAAATAGAGTGTTAGGGTCGAAAGATAAATTATCTATTTTAACTCTATTGTACAATAAGCAGCTTATTCTTTTTTCAAATGTTTAACAATCATTTAAAGATTAGGGATGCTAAAGGTATAAAGACAATACAAGATTGTTTTGTAGAGGGGAAATTTCTTTCTTTTAACCAATTGAGAGAAAGATTTGATATACCTGTAAATTCTTTGTTTGTGTATTATCAACTTAGGGCTTTGATAAAAGATAATTATAGTAGAGGGATGATTTTACCTACTTTGTTGAGATTTGAATCTTTGATTTCCTCTATACTGAAAAGGGTTATATTTCAGTTATGTATAATTTGTTATAAGATAGTATAGATAAACCAGATTGGGAGAAATCTAAACTTAAATGGGAGAGTGATTTAGTATTTATTTTTCCTGAAGAAGATTGGGTGAATATGTGTCAAGACAATGTAATTAAATTCACTAATGTGCGATATGGAATGGTTAATTATAATTTTTTAGATCAATTATATTTGACCCCGGAAAAGTTAAAAAAATATGGGTTTAGTAATTCAGATTCTTGTTTTAGATGTGGTTCATGTATTGGAACTTTTTATATGCTGTATGGAATTGTGTTAAAGTTCAATCATTTTGGCAAGGAATTAAAGTAGTTTTGGAGAAATTATATCATTTTATACTATCGTTAGATCCAACGATTTTCTTGTTGGGAAATTTATATTCAGTAGGAGGAAGAGGATTGGATAAAATTCAAATTGCTTTTGTACGTTTGGTATTATCAGTAGCGCGTAAATGTGTTGCTAGTACTTGGAAAGATGATACTGAGATTAATATAGCTCGTTGGCATAATGAATTGAAAGTATGTGTTGTTATGGAAAAAATTACTTATACTTTACATGATAATTATTCTTTTTTTGTTAGTAAGTGGTCTCCGTATTTGAAATATATGCATTTAGATATACTTTGAAGTGTTGTTAACATTTAAAAAAATATATATAATTAAAATGGTCTTTATCATTTATTTGCTCCCCTTAAGGGAGCTGGTTGTAAGGGTGGGAGGGGGGATGGGTATCAATGAAAATAAAATTCTATTTTTATATTGTATGCTATGTTTCTGTTATCTTTTAAATAAAGTTTGAAAAAAAATGGCGGTCCTTGAGTGGAAATGTGGTGCTGTATGCCATGCTTAGGTGTGTCTGTGGAGAATTGCGGTGTAATAATGGTTCAGAACTCCACTAGTACTCTGGCAAACTCATTGCTTGACTAAGTCACAGAGTCCATGTATGGGGCTGGTAACTTGGCTTCGCTGAGCCAGAAGGTCTGGAAGATCTTGGCATTCACTAGGTGCTGTCCCTTGAGGTCCACCAGGAGTCACCCAATAAAGACTGCGACACTGCTGCCAGTGTAAACGACCATGTGAAACAGCTGGATCTGAACTGTAGTGGGATGGTTCACGTGCCATATGTGTGAATACTCCTGTTGTTGGCAGTGGTGAGCACCAGTCCTGGTGTCTGGCTCGAGGGGGGCAAGACGCTAACCTTCGCCCCTGTGTCAATGAGGAAATTTCACCCAGAGTGTTGGTCCCATAAGTAAAGAAGGCTATAATGGTGGCCAGCCACCATAGCCATGAGATTGCCAGCCTCAGTATTTCCCGGAAAAGGAAAGGTGGACAGCAACAGTGGACTCCTGAACCCCACTTTTGGTGGTAAAAATACCATAAGTCCGAACTGGGGTTGTTCTCTGCTGTAGGCATCACTGGTTTCATTGGTGGCATGGGGAAGGCCCAACCCTTCAGGTATGACACAGCAATTTGGTCAATAGAGGCCCTGTCATGCTGCTTGGTGTGCTACAGGATATCTGCATGGGCCGCTACTTTGTGTGGGTCACTAAAATCATTGTCAGTGATGAGGAGGTGAATATTTTCTGGCATCTGCTCAAGAAAGACATTTTGAACAGTAAACAAAGCTTATGGCCATCTGCTGGTACCAGCAGTCATGTGTGGTTGCCTAGGCCATCCATTTGGAGCAACTGTGTTGAGTGCTCATGGTGGGAGAGTACAGATCAGGAGGACCTTGATTGTTTCATACACGTCCACAACCGGTGGCTGGTGTAGGAAGTCGATGATGTGGCCTGCTGTTTCCTGGTTGAATGAACTGACCACTTAATCGTACTTGGTGGAGTCAGAGACTACTCGCCCGACCTGGAATTGGGGTTCAGCTTGTTCAAACCAGATTTGTGACTGTGAGGTCCAGAAAGTCGACAGTTTCAGTGAAACTGCATTCTGCGTGCTTGGGTTGGTCATCGTTGGGTCCAAATGCCTTTTGGACCGCTGGGATCACCAATGTAGTTGAACAAGGCATGCAGTGAGCGAAAGAACCAAGCAGAGTCGAAAATGAGTTGAATCAAATGATTTTAATAGAACTCTCGCACGTGTTTAAATCCCTTGGAACCCGATGACGCCTGTGACTCCCAGAACCTTTATGATGTCAGCCACCAGGCTGAGGGTATGCTCTGCACCCGAAGCTCTCACAGTCAGATGTGCCGCAGACTTGCCTGTTGCATGGCAATTTTTTCCATAGGTATGCAACTATTTATCTCAGCAGTTCATCGTGCTACATGTAGAGGGGAGTCAGATTTCCAAGTAATTGCAATACATTTCTTAGCCACTACTAAGGGTATTTTAACAAATAAAATTTGGAATTTAGTTAATTTATTTCTTATTTCAATAAAGTTGCTTAAAAGATAAAGTCTGGGCCAGCAGTGAATGTCACTCCTGTTATCCTTGTTAATGCTTTAGTAAAATCCTGCCAGAAAGGTCTGTAATGGAGGATTTAGACCAGCTTATGCAAGAAGGGATGCAGTTGCATCAGAAGACATAATCTAAATTCCACCATGAGGCCCAGGATGCATATGAATTAGTAGACACATCTAAATTCCACCACGGGGCCCAGAGATGCATATGAATCAGTAGACATAATCTAATTTACACCATGAGGCCCAGAGATGCAGTTGTCTTTTGTTGGTCGCAGACTGTCAGGAGACCTTGGAAGATAAGTAAACCATTTATTCAGGGTGATGGGCTATGAGTAAACAATTTTTGGGTAATATAAGCCATGGTCCCGTGCTGAAGTTTCAGACTCTCTGAGGGGTGGAAACGTCTCTCAGCAAGAAGAAGAACTTACTTCTAGAGTCCAGCTAACATCCTGGTCGGGGGAGGTGGAGAAGCTGCTACCGACGCCCCGACAACCAACAAGTGTGCGGTTATTTCCTCGCTTCGGCAATTGGGACCAGTCCAGGCGTTGATAAGTATAATTGGGAAGGGCTTGCATATTTTAGTTTGAAATCAGCTTTTGAATTTGTAATAAACATTTGTATAAACTGAACTGCTCTCGGTGTGGGTGTCTATTTTCTTTCGGTAGCTTGAACACTGTGACCAATCTAAAACGAACAAAGTGAGAGGTACAAGTTTACCCAAGACAAGATCTCACCTTCACACACAACATGTGGCATGTAAAAACATTCCTATTTTTATCCCACACCTAAAACGCACCTCCGAAATTTCAGATTTTGATTTATGCAACTTCTGTGGTGTGAGATATAATTGGTATAGTAAATTATATTGAACTAATCAGAATTTTGCATTTATAATTGACATCATGCTATCAAAACACCATTTAGATCAACATCTTTCCTTTATTGCAACACCTAAATCTGACTCCCATCTTCTCTCAATCTCTATAAACCTGGTTTTGCACTTTCATTCTGAACTGCATAGTTATAAATTTAGATGTATTCCCCAGCCAAATCGTTCATTCCATTTCACTAATTTCAAGTGGGTCCAAGTTTTGCCTTATCTTTCTCTTAGGAATGTTCTTAGCCAGGAAAAAAAACAGAAGAAAGTCCTATTAGGGACTCTACATTTATTTCTTAATTGTTCAAAAGACATAAGAGATCCATATAATAATCATCAATGTATCTTATTCCTTTATCATACACACCATGAATTCAATCTTTTGTTACCCAGTTTCATGGGCAGCCTGAATATGATATACCTGCTTTTTTTTGGGAATATTTTTTTTTCCAAAAAATATACATAGTAACATTTTAAATGTACAATATATTAACCTTTTTCTCATTAACACAACAAACAAAAGCAAAACAGTCCCTCCCTTCTTCCATACATTTTATTAATGTATCCTTTTTATTAATGTATCTGGGCCCCTATGTGGTCCAAATATGACTGCCAGACATTCACAAAAGTGTCATATTTATTCTTTGTTATATGTGATTTTTTTTCCATAGCTATACAACTGTTCATTTCCACAGTCCATCATGCAACAAGTAGAGGGGGATCGGACTTCCAACTCATTGTGATACATTTATTTGCTGCCGTCAGTGCTATTTTTATAAATGAGATTTGATATTTGGTCAATTTGTCACTTATTTCCATGAAATTACCTAATAGATATAACTCTGGGTCGCCCGTGAAGGTCACTCCTGTTATCCTAGTTAATTTTTCTGCGATTTTTTGCCAAAATGGCCTCACTTTCACACACGGCCACGTGGCACTTAGAAAGGTTCCTGTCTCAGGCCTACATCTGAAACACATGTCTGAAATTTTGGCTTTTATTCTGTGTAATTTTTGTGGGGTACGATATAATTGATGTAAAAAATTATATTGAACCAGTCCATATCTTGCATTTATAATTGATGTAATGCTGTCCCCACACCAATCTGACCAACTTCTTTCTGAAATCACCACACCCAAACCTAATTCTCATCTTTCTCTTTACTTCTGCAACCCTGGTTTTATACTTTCACTCTGGAGAGCATAGTATATTTCTGTTATAAATTTGGGTATATTCCCCATCCGGACCATTCATTCAGTTTCATTAATTTCAGGTGGGGTCAACGTTGGTCCCCTTCTTTCTCTTAAGAACAATCTAAGGTGTAGAAAACAGAAGAAATTCCCATTGGCCTTTCTGTATTTGTGTTTTAATTGTTCAAAAGACATAAGAGTTCCTTCCATGTAACAGTCCTTAATATATCTTATACCTTAGTCATACCATGAATTTAATATTCTATTGCCCATGTTCATAGGGAGTAACAAATTTTTACACAATGGGGCTTTTATCAATGTCCCTCCTTTTTTCCTATGCATTCATTGGTTTCTTGCCATGTTCTAATCATAGGTATTAGAATGTGTTTATCTGTCTTTTTCTTTAGTGATTTTACACTCCATTTATTGATAAAGTCCTTTGCTTCCCTTTCCTCCATTCAATACATTCTCATTTGAACCCAAGATGGGGGGGGGGGGTTATCTTCAGTGAGGAAGATTGCAAGAAATTAGCCTGTGCAGCTAGGTAATATTTTTTGAAATCTGGAAGTCCAAGTCCTCCCAGCCCGTAGTCCCATGTTAGTTTTCCAATGCAATTCTTGGCACATTATTATTCTATAGGAATTGTCTAATATGATTATTTAGTAGCTTTAAAAAGTTTTTAGGAAACAGAATAGGCAGCAATTGAAAAAAGGTATTACAGTCTTGGCATCACTTTCATTTTGATGCAGTTAACCCTTCCCACCAAAGTAATCAGTAAGTCTCTCCATTTCTGTAGGACCCTTTCTATCTTCTCAAGAAGAGGAACATAATTTAGTTTGTACAGATTTTGCAAATTTTTGTCATTCCAAGATATTTTATTCTATCCATTTTCCATTTAAATTTACTTCCTTTTTGGTATCTTTCATATTCAAAATTGGTTAATGGCATTATCTCACTTTTATCCATATTTATTTTTTAGCCTGATATTCTTCCATATTTTTCTTGTGTTCCTTGTAATTTTTCCAAAGATTTAGTCGGTTCTGATTGGTGCAATACCACATCATCGGTGAATAGACTGATTTTGATTTCTTCTTGCCTGACTTTAAAGCTACTTATATCCAGTGGTTCAATCACTAAAATAAAAAGCACTGGAGACAGGGGGAAATCCCTGTCTGCTCGATCTACTCAAGGGAACATTGCCATCATCTGATTATTTGTTCTTATTTTAGGTTGTGGTTTATGGTATAAAGTTTTTATCCAATTTATAAATGTTCTGCCTATACCAATTTTTTCCATTGTTTTAAATAAAAGGGGCCATTCCAAATGGTTGAATGCTTTTACCAGATCTGGGGAAACTGTAATGTTTTGATTTAGTTCAGATTTATCCATGTGCATTATATTAAATAATCTTCCTAGACTATTTGTGGAATGTCTTCCTTTAACAAATCCTGCTTGGACCATATCAGTTTTTGCAAGTATTTTCCTAACTTAGTAGCCAATGTTTTCACTAGTATCTTATAATCAGCATTTAACATGGATATTTGACTGCATGACAAAGCTTTTTGTGGGTCCCTACTATTTTTTTGGTTACACTGTAATAATTGTTGTTGAGAATGACTCTTGGAGGATCTGTGTTTCCACAGCTTGGTCTAGGACATCCATTAAAAGGGGCATTAATAATTATTTGGATTTTCTATAAAATTCAGGTGGAAATACATCCTCTCCCAGTGATTTATTAGCCTGTAGGGTTCCCAGGGCCTTTTTGATTTCTTCCCTTGTGAAAGGAGTATCTAATTTTATCCTTTCTCTCTCTTTCAGCCTTGGAAGTTCAACATTCAGCAAAAATTCCTCCATTTCATTCTCATCTCCTGGTAATTCTGATTTGTATAGCTTCATAAAATATTGTCTAAAAGTGTTGTTAATTTCTCTTTGCATATATACAAGAGTGTCTGTTTCTGTTTTTATAACATTTATCATTCTTGAGGACTTCCTTGTTTTAATCTGCCAAGCTAAAGCTTTGTGCACTCATTCACCCAACTCATAGAATTGTTGTTTAGTTTTTAATGGTTCTTTATGTTCTATATGTTTGTATTGTAGGATATTTTACCTTTTTATTCTTTGTATTCTTCTTGTAGTCCTACTCTTTGATATTTTTTCTAATTCTTGAAAATCCTTCTTCAAATTGTTTATTTCTGCCATATGTTCCTTCTTAAGATCCTTTGTGTAGGATATAACTTGTCCACTTAAATATGCTTTACACATGTCCCATATCAGAAAACTATTATTAGTAGACAACAGATTTTTTTCACAAAATATTTCTATCTGTCTCTTTATAAATTCACAGAAATCTGTTCTTTTAAGCAATGTAGTATTGAAACACCATCTGTTACATTCTCTTGCTTTTCCATTATTGTTATAGTTAATATTAATGGAAAATGGTCTGATAGAAACCTCACTAGGTATTCTATCACTCTACTCTTTAACTGGGCAGACATTAAAAATAAGTCATTCCTTGTATGTGAGTTGTGTATCCTTGAGTAAAAAGAGCAGTCTCTCTCTGTGGGATTTAATTGCCTCCATACATCGATAAGATTTATATCTTTCATTTGTGAAATTGTGGTTTTTGTTGCTTTCACCCTTGTTATTTTTCTTGCCCATTTATCTAGTATTGGGTCCAAGCAGAAATTAAAGTCTCCTCCAACAAATATATTTTTACTTTCCATTGCTGTTTTTAAGAAGATATCCTTCATAAAGGCTTCAATGTCATAATTCAGGGCATAAGTATTCATAATGACCATTCTTCTCCATAAATTTTACAAGTTGCCATTACATACCTTCCAGCTTGAAAAATCGAGCTATCTTCTATTAGCACTGGTGTATTTTTAATTAATTAGAATTGCCACTCCTCTTGGCTTTGAACCAAAGGAAGACAATATTATTTGTCCCACTCATCCTCTTTTTAATTTATAATGTTACAATTTGGTAAGATATGTTTTCTGCAAAACGAATATGTCCACTTTTAATTTATTTAAGTATGCCAAGATCCCCTTCCTCTTCACATACCCGTTTATCCTGTTAATATTAAGACTAATAAACTAATGTTTCTGCCTCTACCACCATCCCTGGCAAGGCATTCCAGGCACCCACATCTCTCTGTGTAAAAAAACTTATCCCTGATGTTTCCCCTAAATTTCCCTCCCCTCACTTTGTCCTCATGTCCTCTGGTGTTTGCTATTCCTGCCCTGGGAAACCGGCACTGGCTGTACACCCTATCTATGCCTCTTATAAACTTGTAGACCTCTTTTAAGCTTCCTCTCATCCTTCTTTGCTCCAAAGTCCCAGCTCTGCTAAACATGCCTCATAAGACTTAATTTCCAGTCCAGGCAACATCTTCTAAATCTCCTCTGCACCCTTTCCACATCCTTCCTATAATGAATTGACCAGAACTGAGCACAATATGGTCTCACCAAAGATTTGTAGATTTGCAACATGACCTCTTGACTCTTGAACTCAATCCCCCTACTAATGAAGACCAATATCCCATAGGCCTTCTTAACTATCCTATCAACCTGCAAGGCAACCTTGAGGGGATGTATGGATTTAGACTCCCAAGGTCCTCTGTTCATCCACACTTCTAAAGAAACCTACCATTAACACTGTACTTAACCTTCTGGTTTGTCCTTCCAAAATGATTCACCTCACACTTATCCAGATTGAACTCCAGCTGCTACTTTTCTGCCCAACTCTTCATCCTGTCTATATCCTTTTGTAACCTTCAACAACCTTCAGCACCATTCACAACTCTTCCAACCTTTGTGTCATCTACAAATTTACTGACTCATCCTTCCACTTCTTCATCCAGGTCATTTATAAAGATCACAAAGAGCAGGGGTTCCCAGAATAGATCCCTGCAGAATTTCATTAGTCACTGACCTCCAGGCAGAATAGTTTCCTTCTACATGGTAGCCAATATTTTTATCTACATAGCCAAACTTCTGTGGATCCCATGCCTCATTACTTTTTGATCAACTATCTCATGGGGGACCTTGTCCAATGCCTTACTAAGATCCATATAGACCACATCTACCACTCTACCCTCATCCATTTCCTTTGTTACCTCCTCAAAAACCTCAATTAGGCTTGTGAGGCATGACCTTCCCTTCACAAAGTCATGCTGACTATCCTTGAGTAGACTGTACTTCTCCAAATGCTCATAGATCCTATCCTTAAGAATCCTCTCCAATAGTTTGTACACCACTGACATAAGACACAACAGTCTATAATTCCTCGGATTCTCCTTATTACCTTTTTTAAACAAGGGGACTACATTTGCCATTCTCCAATCCTCCGGCAACAACCTTGTATTTCCTGAACCATTCCAAAATCTGCCTGTTTATCTGCTTATCTGCTCCTTGGTGTCAGGAAGGTTATTTGGGGGCCTATAGGCTACTCCTAGTTGATTTCTCCCTTCCTGTTTCTGATTTCCACTCACCCCATCTCAGTAGACACTCCCTCAGCTGTATCCTTGCTTTATATAACTGTGATACTATCCCTGACCAATAATGCTACTCCCCTCTCTCCCCCCTCCCATTCTATTCTTTTAAAAACACCTAAAGCCCGGTACCTGTATCAACCAATCCTGCCCATCCTCCAGCTAAGTCTCTGTAACAGCCACAAACATTGTAGTACTGATCCATGCTCTTAGTTCATCCCCTTTAATCTTAATACTCCTAGTATTGAAATAGAAACATTTCAAACCCTTTGATTATGTTTATATTTTGTCTCCTGTCTGTCATTCACAAACTTAGAAAGCATAACATCATGCTTTTGATTTTCTTCCTTATTTTCTGCACTCTTATTCTTCTTCCCACTCCCCTGCCAAATTAGTTTAAACCCTCCCCAACAGCTCAGCCCATCAGGATATCTGCTGTCCTGTCCTTGCCTGTACTGGCTCACATAGTATGGCAGATCCACAGCAATGTGGCTGACTGCTAACAGCTCTCTAAAATAGCCCAGCTAGCTAATCACGCCAAAAAAATCCAAACCTTATAACTGAGCAAACAGAAACCGAATGAGCTTAAATGCGATTAGACTTTGTCATCATTTGGGCTGAGAAAGATATAGCATATCAACATTGCAAAGGTGAGCAAATGAAAGGCTGAATCTTGACATTCAAATACATTACTGTTGCTCAATCTTCCACCAGCAACAGACCTTGAGGATCACCATAAATAATAAAATGGCCTTAAATGGTGGTTAATCACCATGGCCCCAAGCTGTTGTGTGGGACTCATTTTCCCTCTCCTTATAGTTTTGCTATCTACAACTCACATGCCATGGTTACAAGAGATGTTGTCTACGGGTCAATAGATAGTGAAGAATGCTTCCTACTTACCTCTAAGACATTGTTGAACACAAAGCAGCCTGCTGCATAACCAAATTCACTAACCAGCCTCAGATGCAGCTTTCAGTCACATCTATATGCCACCAAGAATTAATGCACATTAATTTTCACCCTTGTTCTCTTTTCTCATGCACAATAAACAGGCAGATGAGTCTCTTCCTGAAGCTGTTTCTATGTGGACATTGAAATAAAACAATGAACATTTATTTATGATATGTTTGAATTTCTTTGCAATGTTCTTACGAAGATTGGAGGAGGGGCAGATAGTGTTGAGGAAGCACTGAGTCTGCAGAAGGAGAATGGGCAAGAAGATAATACATGGAATACATTGTGGAGTAAAGTATGATCATGCACTTTGCAAGAAGGAATAAAGGCATAGGCCATTTTCTAAATGGGAAATGAGTTCAGAAATTGTATGTTGAGTCAATGGTAAGGAAGATACATGGAATGGTAGCATTCATTTCAAGAGGGATAGAATTTAAAAAAAGCATGGATGTGATGTTGAGGCTTTATGAGGTATCGGTCAGGCCACAATGAGAATAATGTGAGCAGTTTTTGGCTCTATATCTAAGGAAGGATGTGTTGGCATTGGAGAGGTTTACAAGGATGATCCCCATAGTGAAATTGTTTTCATATGAGGGACATTTGGAGGTTTGTGATTGTCGTCATTGCAGTCTGGAAGAATGAGGGGGAATCTCATTGAAACCTGTCAACTAATGAAAGGACTGGAGACAGTGGACGTGGAAAGAATTTTTCCTATGGTGGTGGAGTCTGCGACCAGAGCATAAAAACATCTCTTCAGATCAAAGATGAGGAGGGTGGTGACTTTGTGGAATTCGTTGCTGCAGGTGTCTGTGGAAGTCAAGTCATTGGGGGATATTTAAGGCAGAGGTAGATATGTTCTTGATTAGAAAGGGAATCAAGGGTTATGGGGAGACAGCAGGAAAATGGGATTGTAGAGGATAGTAATCAACCATGATGGAATGGCAGGGCTGACTAGATGAACCAAATGCTTAATTCAAATGCCTTATGCCTAATCAACCATGATGGAATGGCGGGGCTGACTAGATGAGCCAAATGACTAATTCTTCTTTTATGTCTTATGTTCTTCGGTTTTTTTAAAATTTATGTTTGAGGTGTCAAGTTGTGAGGAAAGATTTTTGTCAATTAGTTTGTATCTTTTATTAAACTGATGATTGTGTTAGTTCTATTCAAGTCACAGATGTGCAGCAATAGTAAATTTAGGGGGGAGTAGAGAAATTCTTTCTCATCCATACAGTGATCAACACATATAATGGACTTCTGGATACACAGTAGAAGTCAAAAGCCTTGAAACAAACGTAGTGCTATCAGATGCTTCAATTAGGTCTTTTTAGATGCAATAGTCTTTCCTCATTCATATTTATCTACTGATCTTGTAGAACAATTCACAGCAAGATTGTTTCTTGACCTTTGCAGTTGTGTTCTGGTGAGACACCTCCTTTCATCCCAAGTGTGGATAGTGTGTGACATTAAGTTGACCTCTCTGCTATCTCCTCCCAGATGTCTTTAAGCTGTACAAAGCCTGTTAGCTCACTAATAAGTAGCCCAGCATTATTAATAGGGACACATCTTGATTGGCTCATTGTTGTGCACACATGGTACTGCCTTTCATCTTGCAAATGTACAGATTCTCATTCCCCCAGCAGCATGGGAAGAGTCACCAGAAAATAGTTAATCAATACTTATTGCTATTTTTATAAATAAATAAATTTTATGAAATTATAAAGAGTTAAACAACTTTTACATTAATGCATTTCCTTAATCTCTGTAAATAAAGGATTTTATATGCGATCATGTTTAGAATTTAAAAAAAATACACTCTAATCTCATACTCCAACTAGATGATCTAATGTCTCATTGATGAAACACTGAATAAATAAAGACTGCGTGGCAGCTCACCACAAGGCAGGCGAACCGGCCCCGCTTGTAAGCCACGCGGAGGGGCAGCCGGCCAAAATGGTGCCGTCGGGGGGGTTTCCCTTCCTTCCAGCACGGGGCTCAGAAACCCGCGCTGGGGGACCACATGATGCCCGAGTGATGTCAGTGACCTCCAGCGTGGTTCTCAGCCAGATCTGGGCTGGGAGTGTAAGTGCAGCCCAGCAGCCTGCAATAAACTAGTCTGCTCACTGAGCTCAACCCGTCTGGTTGTGTGTGTTATTGCAGGAGCAGGTGTAGCCGCCGCTACAACTGGATATAACATAAAAGGCAAGGTTGTGTAGTCTGAAGTTCTGCTGAAATAAATAGATTAGTCCCTACTGGTTTAAGATTAATACTGTGCTACCCTAACTTAACCATAACATAGTTCAAGACCACCAAAAGATTGTGCCATTGAAATATCACTTTATTTTTTGTACCAACTGCAACTGAGAATCTATCTATTCTTTTATATTTATTATTTTGGCACATTGTGGTAATTTAATTATGCTATTTTAATTGGTGTATCTGTTTGGTTGTAGCAAGTAAATATTTTGGTGCATTGTACCTATGTATATGATAATAAACTCTCATTACTCATTACATATACTGTACCAAGCTGATTTCTTTAAAACTAATTTTCTGTGACAGTTTATGCTTATGAATAAAAGTTACTTAAAAAATGAATGGTTTCCACTAAATCTTAAAATAGGAAGGCAATGAGGATACTGCACTTAAAGACTTCCACAAATCTGAGGATTGGTTTTCTCCATTTTGGTTTTACTTGATTCAATCCTACTTTCCTGATTGTTCTGCACACCTTTTAACATAGGCCTGAAAATGCCATAACAACTTTCTAACTGCTGAACCATAGAATGTTACAGCACAGAAAACAGGCCATTTGGCCCTTCTAGTCTGTGCCAAACATTGTTCAGCTAGACACAGCTGCTCCCATTCTATAACCCTCTAGATCTCTCCCATCCATGTATCTAACCAATGTATTCTTAAAACTCAAGATCAAGTCCACATCCACCACATCAGATGGCTGCTCATTCCACACTCCCACCACTCTCTGAGTGAAGTTCCCCCTAATGTTCCCCCTAAACCTTTCTTCTTTCATCCTAAAGCCATGTCCTCTTGTATTTATCTCTCCTAATCTCAGTGAAAAGAACCTGCTCGCATTTCCTCTGTCTGTACCTCTCATAATTTTGTTAACATCTTTCAAATCTCCCCTTATTCTTCTTCATTCCAAAGAATAAAGTCCTAACTTGTTTAATCTTTCCCTGTAACTCAACTCCTGAAGACCCAGAAACATCCTAGTAAATCTTCCCTGCACTCTTGCAATCTTATTGATATCCTTCCTGTAGCTAGGTGACCAGAACTGCACACAATAATCCAAATTTGGCCTCGTCAGTGTCATATATAACTTCAACATAACATCCCAGCTCCTTTACTCAATATTTTAATTTATAAAGGCCAAGATGCCAAAAGCTTTCTTTACAACCATGTCCACCTATGATGCCACCTTCAGGGAACAACGCACATGTATCCCCACATCTCTTTGCTCCTCCACACTCCTCAGTGCCCTACCATTTACACTGTACATCCTTCCTTGATTTGCTCTTCCAAAATGCAATACCTCACACTTGTCTGCATTCAACTCCATCATCCATTTACTGGCCCATTCTCCCAATTGGTCTAGATCCCTCTGCAAGCTTTGAAAATCTACATCACTGTCCACTATGCCTCCTATCTTTGTGTCATCAGCAAACTTGCTGATCCAATTTACCATGTTATCTTCCAGATCATTGATATAGACAACAAACAACAATAGTCCTTGAGTCACACCACTTGTCACAGGCCTCCAGTCTGAGAAGCAACCACTCTCTGTTTTCTCCCACACAGCCAATATCAAATCCAGTTTACAACCACTCTCTGTATACCTAGTGCCTCAACCTTCTGAACTAACCTCCCATGTAGGACTTTGTAGACAACATCCACAGCCTTTCCTTCATCTATTTTCTTGGTAACTTCCTCAAAAAACTCTACAAGATTTGTTAAACATGGCCTACCATGCACAACTCCAAACTGACTATCCTTAATCAGCCCATGCCTGTCCAAATATCTATATATCCTATCTCTCAGAACTCCTTCCAATAATTTACCTACTACTGACATCAGGCTCACTGGCCTATAGTTACCTGCTTTACTTTTGTAGTTGTTCTTAAACAGTGGGACAATATGAGTCACTCTACAATCCTCTGGCACCTCTCCCATGGCTTTGGAAATTTTGAATATATCCGTCAGAGCCCCTACAATTTCAACACTCGTCTCCCTCAAGGTCCAAGGGAATATCATATGCGGCCCAGGGATTTGTCTACCATTATTCACTGTAAGGCAGCAATCACCTCCTCCTCCTTAATCTCCATACATTTCATGACACTTCTATTGTATCCCTTCCATCCATATACACTCTGGCAGTTTCCTGAGTAAATATTGATGCAAAAAAATTGTTTGAGACCTCCCTCATTTTGTGAGGCTCCACACATAGTTGACCATTCTGATCCTTTAGGGGACAAATCTTGTCCCTTGTTATCCTCTTACTCTTAATATACTCACCTTCATGTTATCTGCCAAAGCATCCTCAAGCCTTCTTTTTGCCTTCCTGATTTCCTTCTTTAGTATTCTCTTACATTTTCTATACTCTGCAAGTACCTCATTTGCTCCTTTTTGCCCATACTGGTTATGCACCTCTCTCTTTTTCTTAATCATATGACTAATATCCCTATGTCTGTCAGCTTTCAATGTTAATAAATTAATACATTTCTCCTGTGAGCACTGGTTCTTCTTAATTTTCCTTCTGAGGTTTCATTTCCTTGAATCAAGAGAATTAATCTATTAATCTCTTAATCTATTTCTCTCAGCCTTAATATGCAATTAACTGAGCACCTATGATTCTCTGGGGTAAAGAAAACCAAATATTTAAAGTCCGCAGAATGAAAAATATGTGTTCCAGATGTGGCAAGAAAGGGCATTGAGTGAAGGTTTGCCTACACCGCTCCCTGATCTGATTCTAGCTCCAAGCTGTCTGCCCTGAATTCACCCAAGCCTATTTGCTGCACTACACGCTGATGGAGGATGGCAGTGGCAGTGAGGAATTGGCGCGAGAAAACTCAGCGGCCATTTTGGCATGACCCAAATTCAAACTTGGCGCCATCATCATCAGAGGAGGAAGGAGGGTGGCCATCTTGCCATGCCACGAGGTCGACACCATCTTACTCACAAAAGGCAACCCAGTATGGTGGGGGCCACTCAAGTAAGGAGTATGGAGTCTCTGGGATCCAAGCCTTGATGGCTGGACCAGGACACACCTCTCCAGCTCAGCAATTCCATAGTGACTATGAAGGTAAACGGACATTCCACTAAATACCTGATCGACACAGACTCTACTGAAAGCTTCACAGACTCATGGACTGTGCAAGAGTACAACCTAAAGATGTATCCTTCCAATTATCACATATTCCTTGTGTCCCATTCGCATTCTATGTGTATTCAACAACATGGTACAGTACATCTGTTGTTTGAAGGGGGGGGGGGGGGGATTCTGTAAATTTCGCCTGTATATACTTGATGAATTGTGTACTCTGGTGTTGTTGGGTCTGGACTTCCTGTATCAGTTTAAAGTGTGACCTTGGAGCATTTTGGTCCCTTCCCCCCATAATGGTTCAGAATGGAGGGCCCCTAAAATCAGAACCCACATGCAGCCTCTCCACACTGAATACCGACCCTCCACCTCTCTTCCCGAATCTGTCCTCAGACTGCAAACCCATTGCTACAGCACGGCAAACAAGTTTGAGACACAACATCTGATCAATGAAAGAATCATCAAACCTAGCACCAGCCCATGGAGAGCGCAAGTGGTAGTGGTAAAAGGGGAAAACAAGTCCAGGCTAGTAATTGACTATAGCCAAACTATTAATCGGTACACACCCCTAGACGCATACCCCCTCCCTCGAATTTTGGACATAGTGAATGATGTTGTGCAGTATCGAGTCTATTTGACCATCAACCTGAAAGCTCCTCATCACCAGCTGCCAATCTGTTCCATATACAGCATTTGAGGCTAAGGGTCGTCTCTATCAATTCCGGAGGGTTCCTTTCGGTATCACTAATGGGTTTCTATCTTCCAGAAGCAGATGGACAGAATGGTGGATGAGTATGAGTTGAAGGCTACCTTCTCCTACCTCGATAATGTCACCATCTGTGGCCACACCTTGGAAGACCATGACATCAACCTCCTGTTAGAGCTTCCTGTTCCCAGGACCACAAAGGCTTTGAGGAGATGCCTGGGGTTTTTCTCATATTATGTCCAGTGGATCCCTCAATACCCTGATATGGTTCACCCTCTCTTAAAAGCCACAAATTTCCCCCTCTTGGCTGAAGCCCAAATGGCTTTTAACTACCTCTGAAATCACATTGCGAAAGCCACCAAGTGGAAAGCAACACTTCAGATGGAGCCCTGGCTGCTACCCTCAACCAGACAGACAAGCCATTTCATTTCTTTTTTATGGACATTACAAGGCCACGAGTTGGGGAACCCACCTGTGGAAAAGGAGGCTTAAGCCATGAGGCACTGGAGACACTACCTGGTTGGTAGAAAATTTACACTCCTCACTGACAAGTGCTCAGTCGCATTCATGTTTAATAATGTCAAGAGGGGAAAAATTAAAAATGACAAGATAGCTAGGTGGAGGATCGAGCTCACCACCTACAATTATGATATTTCCTATCAGCCAGGAGCTCTTAATTACCCTCCAGTTATCTTATCCAGAGGAAGCTGTGCCTCTGAGCAAACTGGCCAACTGCGGTCTCTGCATAATGAGCTCTACCATCCAGGGGTTACCTGCAAGGCTCATTTTATCAAGGCACGCAATCTTCCCTACACCATGGAAGACGTCAGGGAAATGACTAGGTCTTTTCAGATCTGTGCAGAGTGCAAGCCGCACTTCTATCGCCCTATAATGGCGCACCTGATCAAGTCATTCAGGCCCTTTGAATGGCTCAGTGTCGATTTTCAGGGACCTCTCTCTTCTATGAATGGGAGCACTTTCTTCCTCTTGTTATGTGCCCAGAAGACCCAAAACCTAGCAGCAATAGAAATTCACCAAGACAAATGGTTACTTAAACAAAAGATGCTTTTAATTATCTTTAAACATGAAAACAGGATTAAACTTTAACTTATTACTATTAACTTACTTAATTTAACTTAACCCCCTTCTAGTTCTAAGCACACATGTTTGTAATGTGTGTGTGAGTTCAGAAAAGTTCTTTGATTCACAGTCCAATCTCACTTCTCACTTCTCCAAGTTCACCAGTATCAGGCAATTCTTATACTGTGCACAGAATTGAACATTTATGAATTTCACCAGGCTTTGGTGCTTGAAAATTAAATGATTACTGCTCAGGAAGGTTCTTGTCAGTTTTCAGAGAGAGGTTTGTTGCTCATTGGACAACCACAACTGATTCCTTTAGATCAGCCACTTCAGTGTCTTGCCGAAGAAACTTAACCCATCAGGCTTTTCCAGATGATAACCTCTTTCTTTCTGGTCACCACAGAGTTCCTTTTTGTTTCCCTTATTTCAAGTGAAATATTATGCAGCCAGTCCTCTCCTCTAGAAGGGCTTTGAACGGGCTGATCTAAGAACTCACAACCCGTCTTCATAATGGGAGTTTTCCACAAGTTTGCCAGCTTGTCCTGTTCCAGTCCCAGCTGCTGCTGCTGACTGTAGAACTGAATTCTCTCTCTCTCTCTCTCTCACTCAGAGAAAACAAAATGACCCTCTTAGAATAGCCAACTGCACTCAGACAGTGGCACCGGACCCAATCTTCTGAGTTTGTTCATCTGTTTCTTTACAAAACCGTTATTCCACAGCATGTCCAAATAACCCCTATTTGTTAAGTCCTTATAGGCATTTTTAAAAGATTTTTCAAAGACACCCGGAGCCTGGACTGTCTGGCTTGAGGAAAGCTCTGGCATTTTAAATGAGATCTGTTTGTATGTGACCTACACTAAAAAACACCTGCCACAATTTACCTCCTTTAAAACTTATCTATATACAATATATAATATAACATAATCCATCACACTCTCTATCATTGATGAGTATTCCTGCTTCCCATTTGCCACTCCATGTCCAGACACATCCACTTCATCAGTCATAAAGGCCCTAGATTCCATTTTCGCCCTGTTCAGGTATCCAGCTATATTCATAGCGACCGGGGCTCAGCCTTTATGAGTGACGAGCTACGTCAGTACCTGCTGGCAAGGGGCATCGCATCCAGCAGGACTACTAGCTACAACCCCCAGGGGTACAGGAGAATGCCACATTCTGGAAGTCTGTCAAACTGGCCCTGAAGTCGAAAGGCCTTCCAGACTCACACTGGCAGGAAGTCCTCCCTAAGGTGCCCCATTCCATCTGGTCGCTACTATGCACTGCAACCAACACTACTCTTCATGAACTCCTATTCAATTTCAAAAGAAGGTCAGCATCGAGAACTACACTCCCAACCTGGCTCTCCACTCCTGGTCTAGTCCTTCTCAGGAAGCACGTGAGGAGAAGCAAGACAGACCCCCTGGTGGAAAGGGTGGAAACTGCTCCACGCCAATCCAACATATGTCTATGTGAAATACCGGATGACAGGGAGGACACTGTCTCCATCAGGGATCTGGCACCCACCAGAACAGAGAGTCCGTTTTCTCAAGTGCCCTGCAAGCCATAGAACTCATTCTCACCACCAATAGTCAGGGCCTCAGGGGATCCGGTTCAGGAGGAAAGTGCATTTCCCTCCACCATTGAGCCGGAGACCCAGGCTGCCTCTACTCCCTCACGAGAGGACCAGGAGACCAAAGCCCCCCAGTGCTAAGGCGCTCCACCAGGATCTCCGGACCCCCGGACCGCTTAAATCTGTAAATTTGTAAATAACTGTATACTTTTCAACTTTTTTTCTGAAGCCATTTTCTCTGTCTTCATTCACACCCTAAATTCTACAGGAAGGGTTGAATGTAGTGCACTGGGATTCACTGACAGTGTGTTGTGCTGATGGCTGGCTCCGCCCCCATCTGCTCACGTATAACCCTGGTTTCCCGCCTAAACCCAGAAACTCTACTCATAGTTATAAGCTAATAAAAGCGTTTGTTCTCTCTCCAGTAGTGAAAGCTTTTATTCGCGCTACACCATGTTATTTGATTGCATATGCCTAAGCACATGTTAATGGTCATGTGACTGTCAAATCAAACCAAAACTAGGACTTTTTTTATATTTATGATGATAGAGATGTTTTAGATTAGAGCAAAAATACATGTTATTCAAGTTTTTAGTTAACAATCAACAGTATCCCAAATGTTTTGGAAAGTATGCTGCAACAATTAAAGCAAGATTGCACAATCATGTGACCTCATTTCTAGTATTATCTTGAATTTTAAGCTGTAAACTGTGAATTATTAAATCTGTAGTAATATGTTTACTCTCTATAGCTCAGAAGTTGCTGTGTTAACACATACAATGATACCCATTGGTGAGGTTCAAATTTTGCATGGTGACCTTGCATTTGTTAAATTCTGGACTAACTGCTAAATAGTCCCAATCACATAGAACTTAGAACACGACAGCACAGTACAGGCCCTTCGTCCCTTGATGTTGTGCTGACCTATATATTCCTTTTAAAAAAGTACTAAACCCTCCCTACCCTGTAAACTCTCTATTTTTATTCCATCCATCTGCCAATCTGAGTCTCTTAAATACCCCTAATGTTTCAGACTCCACCAGCATCTGTGACAAGTTGTTCCAGGCACCCACAACTCTCTGCATAAAAAAAATTTACCCTGATGTGTCCCCTAAACTTCTTTCCCTTCATTTTGTACACATGTCCTCTGGTGTTTTCTATTTCTGCCCTGGGAAACAGGCACTGGCTGTATACCCTATCTATGCCTCTCATAGTCTTATAGACCTCTATTAAGACTCCTCTTATCCTTCTATGCTCCAAAGTGAAAAGTCCCAGCTCTGCTAACCTTGCCTCATAAGTCTTATTTTCTGATCCAGGTAACATCCTAGCAATTCTCCTCTGCACCCTCTTCATAGCTTCAACATTCTTACTATAATGAAGTGACCAGAACTGAACACACTACTCCAAATGTGGTCTCATCAAAGATTTGAAGAGTTGCAACATGACCTCTCTACTCTGAAACTCAATACCCCTATTAATGAAGCCCAGCATCCAATTGGCCTTCTTAACTAACCTTCAACCGGTGAAGCAACCTTGAGAAATGCATGAATTGGGACCCCAAGGTCCCTCTGTTCATCCACACTCTTAAGAAACTGACTATTAACCTTGTATTCAGTCTTCCAAAATGCATCACCTCACACTTATGGATTGAACTCAATCTGCTACCTCTCCTCCCAACTCTGCATCCCGAGTTCCTCTTATAAACTTTGACAACCTTCGTATCATCTGCAAATTTACTGACCCATCCTTCCAACTCTTCATCCAGGTCATTAAAAAAAATCACAAAAAGCAGGGGTCCCAGTACAGATCCTTGTGGTACTCCACTAGTCACATATACATGAATTTTGGGTGGAACACTTAAACATGAAAAAACACTAGATTATGAAATATTTTATATAATTTAGAAGAATTTGAGAGTATAGTTGCCTGCTACAGACAGTGGTAGCTCAGTTGCCTGGGTGAATAGTAGCTGCTGGTGCCCTTACCACAGAAGGTAGAGCTCTGTCTGTAGTTCCTTGGTGATTAAGAGCACTTGGAGGCATGAGATGTTTTCATCATTTGACCCTAGAAAGTGGAGGATTCTGAACAGTGGGTCCAATCTGCCTGACATACTGTCTAAAGCACCTCTGTTCACAATAGAACATAAGGAAGGGTGTTTCTGGTAGGTATAGTCAACACTTTCCACTTTATAGTATTTCCCAATTTCAAGACATGTCATCCTCAAAGAAATGCAAGGTCGATATTCTGAATTTCTATCTTATCACTCCAATAAACCAAACTTTGTAGATGCAGCTTTAATTTATTGATATAAACAGATAAACCTTTTTCATCACTTTGCATTAAGATTTTCATAACAATGAATAAACAAAGCATTTGGCTATATTAAAAATATAACAATATAAAACAATAATAAGAGATGATCAAGGCGATAGGAAAGGATTAAGACAAATTCAAAGAAAAGTATTTCGATGCTTACGTCCCTTTCATGGTTCTTCGAAGAATGATAAAACAAGCTCCAAGACTGCATGGATATTATGATATGACATATGATGTCATAGTAACTATGGTAACACTACAAACAATACTTATCCTTAAAGAGATAGGCACAATATTACTAAGAAGCAAAACGACAAGGTTTTAACCTTTACATTCCAGTCCCTAATTATTATTATAGACATTAATGACTAATACATAATAATTACTATTACAGATACAAAAGTAAATATGGTAAGTATAAGATTAGAAATCAAAACTTCCTGCTTCTTCTAAAATTAGATCCATTATCAGAATTTAACTCCTTTACTTGACCACATCTGGCGATAAAACGTTGAAGAACATTGATAAAAGAGTCTGTATCAAGTGATGATGCTACTTCAATATGAATTGCTCTTGTAGTTAAACAAGTAAAAATAGCTCTGTATCATTTTTCAACACTTCTTTCATATTTTACTTGCAAAGGACCAAAATAATTAACTCCCACGTATGTAAATGGGGGTTGATCAGGTGAAACTCTGTCTTGTGGCAAATCCGTCATTTGTTGTTGTCCAGGATTAGCATTTGCACATCAACAATTAACACATTTTGATATAATTCCTTTGATCAATGTCAAAGCACCAAGTATCCAATATTTCAGGCGCAATTCTGACAACACATGATTACAACCACCATGACCTGTTTTTTTCATGTTTATGTTGAACAATCAATTCAGGAATATAAAATTCCTTAGCTAATATAATTGGACGTTTCACTTCTTCTGGCATTATTGCTTTATCCAATCTTCCTCCTACTCTCAATACATTATTTACCAGAATAGGATTTAGCTTATAAACATGACTTGCCTTTGTAACATTCAGATTCTTCTTCAATTATGATATCTCATTGTCAAATGCTTTTTTCTGATAAAAAAAAAACAAATTATCTCCAATTCAGCATTCACCAACTCATCAATTGTTAGGTGAAAGCTCTTTTGAGACTTCAGATTTTCTTTTTTGATGTCATGTAAAAACATAGTTTTTAATCTAAGAATCCATGCTACTACCTTTTTCAAACTAAACCAGGAAGAATGATAGCAAATTAAATGAATCTTTCTCTGTAGATATTTGAATAGTATTCACATTAGTGCTTTGGATCTCTGGATCCTCCATTGAAAATTCTTTTAATGCTTCTGGATTTGAGGCCATCCTTCTTGAGGTTGTAAAAGAAATTGAGGACCAAACACTCAAGTTTTGGCTCTTTTCAGAAATGATTGATCCTCGTGAAGCCATATCAGATGGATTATCCACCGTTTTAACATGCAAACCCTTTTCAATCTCATTAATTCTGTTAGTCACAAAGGTACAAAACCTTATGATTTTTTTATTAATGCATTTCAGCACTGATATACTATGTCAAAAACATTGAATCGGATAACTCCATCTGTAATTCTCTTTTTAACACAGTGTCCATTTTGCTCACCATAGTAGCGGCAGTCAATTCCATTCAAGGCATGGTGACTGGTTTTAATGGAGCCACTCTTGCTTTTCCCATTACAAATCCACAATGTATTCACTCTTGGTATTTCACAGTACTAAATAACTGACAGGATCAGAACCACCTGCACTTGCATCAGCAAAGTGGTGTAACTGAGCAAATGCAGCCATTCCTAAGTCTGTAGGTTTAAAACATCTGTAGACTTCAAAACTTTCTAAAATTTTTAGACTCTCAATCCAATTCATCCAATCCAAATGTTCTTGTGTACAATTCTTGCAGAATTTTATTGGCTATTAATACTACTGGTGCTAATATTCTCAAAGGATCTTACATTGAGCTTATGATTGAAAGAATACCTCTTCTTGTTAAAGGTTGTTCTTTCAAAACTATTTTGAATTTGAAAACATCAGTTTGTCACACCTTTGCACTCCCAGAATTCTTTGGATAGATAGAACATCACAATCCAAGCCAAGATGTTTTATCTCCTTTGCTCTTTCTATCTCAGGAATAACCGCCAACACACCTGGGCTGTTGCTAATCTATTTCGTAAGGAAGAAACTGCTTTTGTTACGGATCTCTTTTAACTCATGATAAAGATCTATTGCTTCTTTTTCTGAAACCACTGAAGTAAAACAATCATCAACATAGAAATTATTTCTGATGATGTTTATAGGTTGAGAACTAAATTGCTCTTCATTATCTTCAGCACATTTCCTGAGAGCAAATTTGCACAACTTGGTGACGAAGTTGCTCCAAATAAATGAACTGTCATTCTGTATTCAATCATCATGACAATAATCGCCATTAGGCCACCATAACAATTGTGGAAAATCACATTCTTCTGATGGTAGTTTCACTTGATGAAACATCGCTTCAATATCTGCAGCAATTACAATAGGCTCTTTACAAAATCTTATTAAAACACCTATTAAAGTACTTAAGTCTGGACCTTGTAAAATTTGAGAATTCAATGAAACTCCTTGAAATGATGCTCCACAATCAAATACTACACGTGGTTTCTCCTTTTGTGGATGTATAACTCCATGATGAGGTAAATACTATTTTCTACCATCTTTATGTTCCAAGATATCTTCTGATATCTTTTCCACATAATCCTTGGTTATCATGTCCAACAGGACACTGGTATATTCCAAATGAAAGGAAGAATTTCTCTTGAATTTTCTCTTCAAATTCAGCACACGCTGATCTGCAACTATTTTATTATCTAGCATGCAAATTTCTCTTCTTCAAAGGTAATGACCATCAACAGAATTTGAATCTAAATCCACAAACTGCTTATCCTCCTTGGAAGGTTCTTGAATATTTGTAAGACATTCAGGAAAATTACTTTTAAACTATTGCTCCCATAGATCATTATGTTTGATAACTGAAATTCTGTTGACATTTACATTCAACGATGCCTGATCATTATTCATTTTTCCTCCTAATGGTCCATTAATTGTCCGTCCAAGCAACGTTCTTACGGCATAAGGTCCATCATTTTGACTCCTCATTACTTCTAGAGGTTCAAGAACCTTTGGTATATCTAATCCAATTAATATCTCAATTTTGGCATCAATCTTGGGTAAGCAAAAGTCTTTAAATGATCCCACTGTTTGCTCTCACCCTGATAGAGAATATTCCCCTTATTCGCAGGCATAGTCTTCTGAGTATATTCACTTGGGAGATCGCAAAATTAATTGCTATTCAATCCAGCAATATGTAAACCTGAATCTATATTAGTTTCAATGTTCTTTTCATCATTCATTGTCTTCAACAAGATCTGTGATCTTTTACCATGAAGATTAAGTTTATTCATTAATTCAACAGTATGAAATGATATGTTCTCCTGGATCAAGAAATGCATAAGTCTTCAGTATGAAGCTTCCTTTTTTAGCTTTAACCTGCACAGGAACTATTGAGAGGGCTTTGTCACCAGCCCACGGAAGACTGTTTGTCTGAAACAAAGCTGAAGCATCCTCTTTGACTGTCACATTAGTCTCGGATTCAGATTGTTTGACATCCTTCTTAACTTTACTTCGTTGAGTACGCAGTAACATGGGATGCTTTAAATTGCATAATATCACAACTGAGTCGCTTGTAACTAGCTTTTCTGATGCATCCTTTACATAAGCAACCAAAATATATTCCATTTTTCTTTAAAAAGGTTAATTTCTCGTCATACGACTTTTTCTCCAATCGTGAACATTTTTCTAAAGCATGCTTACATTTGCAATACAAACAGCTTTTCTGAACAATCTGATTTTCTTTTTCCATTGTTTCCTTGTTCTTTCTTATGCCTGTATCGGACACAGCAGTAACAAAGGTACTTCCCTTTGGTTTCTGTTGAAATGATGATTTAGACTTCTTTACATCTTTAGAAACTATTGAAGTATCCTTAATATTTCCAAATACTGGTATAGTGTTAACATGCACTTGCCATTCCAAAAGTTGTACAACATTCTCAAAAGTGACGTCCCTTCTGGGAATCATTTTAAGCTCTGCAATTTTGGTTCTCCATAAATCCTTCAACTTATAAGGAAATTTGTTGACAATAATCGACAAATTAGCAAGCAAATTCAGCTCTTGCAAATGCACACTACTTCCTATTACATTACTACATCCTCTCAGAGAGAGTGCATATGCTTGTAAAGCCTTTGCATCCTCTGATTTTATTGCTGACCAAGAAAGAATCTTGTCGATGTGGGCCCTTGCAATTTTATGTTAATCTCCATAATGATGATGCAATAATTCTTTTGCCCTTTTAAAACCTTGTTCTGGATTCATATATTGGCAACTTTTGACTAGTTCCTTCACCTGTCCTCCAGTATACTGTTCCAGGTAATACTGACGATCTTTAGCGTTTTTAGTATTACTTTCAATTTGATGTTCAAAAGATTTCATGATCGTCAGATATTGTAATGGATCTCCATTAAAAACTGAAATTTCCTTATTAGGTAAACATTATGAACCCTGTTGCTGCACCAACATAGCAGAAATTTTATTTTGTTTTTCTATGAGTGATAGTATATTGTCTTGTCTACTATGGCTTGCGACTGGTTGTCTTGTTGTGAATGGAGCTAGCTGAACTTGAAATGATGCCATAGGTATAGGACCTTAAGTTGTAAGTGATGGCATTGATGGGGATCCTTAACTTGTCACTGGTTCTTCAGCAACATGAAGAGATATCAATTGTTGAGTATGATTAACTCGCATGGTTGAACTTTTTTGAAATATTCTCCTTTCGGGAAGATTCATATATTGTGTGCTCGGAAGAGATTGAATGCCGCTAGGTCTTTCCACAGGGTACTAGCGCTAGGATACTAGTGGCTGTGGTACCCATTAACCTGCTGGAATGTTAGGTGCTAGCACCTTGGGTAATTCACTTTGAGTTCTAGTCTTTTCTTTGTCTATTCAATAATCTTTGTTCTTCTTACTAAATCTTCATTTCAGTTTCTTGCCTTAGTTGCTAATTCTTCATTTCAACTTCTATATCTACTAGACCATGTCTTTTCTCAAACCACTCACATTGTACACAGACAGTAGCCAAGTCTGCTTGTGCCTTAGCATGCACAGCTGATATGATTGAAGTACATGAGGCTGTACTTGCTCTAGATGTCTTTGAAGACTTTGAAGATCTTCCAGTACTCATAACCTTGGAAATACTATCATCAGGATTCACATCTGAACATTCAGATACGGCTGATTGAGTCTCTATCTTCAGCATTTCGCTCGGTACAGCCCCAATGGGGCCTTGCAATGTACATTCATCTGTCCAGTTCCAATAACTAAGTCAGCGAATAAGGTCTGTAGTGCCTTATCGTGGTCCTCCTCTTGCTTTGTAGCTGAAGCTGCTTCTTCTATGGTGGCTGGCTCCAATCTCCTGTCAAGTGTTCTTGGTCCATCTTGCTGGCTCCAACTCACTATCGAACAGTTCTTTGAGAGGAGCTGCTTGCTTGAGGTTTTTTAGCCTGATGAGATTTATGCAGGCATTTAAATTTATAGATAATCAGCCTATCCAATCTCCACATAATATTTATTCAGCAATGATTATAAATTGATTGGGTATGTAGTTTAAATGGATGACGATATGGTTAGTCTTTGTTGTGATAATTATCATAGTTGAATGCCCAACTTAATGTTTTCTAGGCTGATCAATAATTGCTGATGCAAAAGGGATTAGATCCTTCTCGAATTAACTTGTACTTCCATGGTATTCTTTCATATTGTACATAACAAGACCAAAATAAAATGAATCGATATCTTTGGCAATGATAGCTTAGAACACAAGAAAATCTCTATGTGCTTCCTTAAAACATTCCTTACCACATTTCTACAAACCTCCCTAGCATAGCAAAGGGATTTTATTTTAATACAGCACTCTGTCAATAATGGCTGTAATTGTGTACTGTAATACCCTGCAGCAAAATTCTAGACTACAGCTAAATGACATGGAGTAATACTGGATATCAAGTTAACACAAACTCTATTTGCTGCACAGTGGAAACCACTGGATTTTGAAAAGAATAGGTGGGATGTGATTACATGGTCAAAGAAATTAATTAGCATTGATGCTATTTGTTTTGCCAACAAGTTGGAGGCAATTGTGGCTCAAGTTAAGTCTTAAAATTTAGATAAAGTTTACCAAATTCAAATTATTATTATTCAATTGCAAATTTGACGATATATAGAACAAACTATTTTGCTTTCCTGGCTTAAATATTTGGCGAATAAATACAGGAGAATTTAAAAAAAAACATGATACTTGAAATATATATAAAATGTAATATTCTTGCACTAGTTTAAGCTTTGAGGTGGACTAAGGATTGGCCAAGTTCCTGTTATATTCTGAAAATCCCTGTGTTTGTCCAAACCTTTGTTGTCTGAGCATATGTTTGATGATTGGCCTTTGGAGGGGATGTTCTTGGAAATTCAGTAGTTTAAGAAGAGGGGAAAGTTAGAAATAAAAAGAATGAATAAATGAATGTTGTATTGTCATGTGAACTGAACACAGCAAGGAGTTTCACTTTATGTGTTATCCGAGTACTCCAATTCATACATCAGGTAGTGCAATAATGGCAAATAATTCAGAAAACAGGCTATGTTAACTGTTCCACCAATAGCCAAGTGGGCTAATAAGCTGTTTTCATGCTCCACAACTAAATAAATATAATTTGTTTTGTCTTCGTGCAAAAAATGGAACAATGAATGCCGTATCTGAATTTATGTTTTGTGGGAGCATCATCGTGCAAACATTCATATTATAACTATCTTACAACATTACAATAAATTAAAAAAAATAAAAATAGCGCACGAAAAGTAAGGCAGTGTCTTTGGTTCATTAATTATTCAGGAATCCGATGGCAAAGGGAAAGATGCTGTCCTTGTGCCGTTGAGTGCTTGTCTTTAGGCTCCTGTACCTTCTTCCTGATGGTAGCAGAGTGAAGAGGGCATGGCTTGGCTGGTGGGGATCTTTGAGGATGGAGGCTGCTTTTTTAAGACTCCTCCTCATGTAGACATCCTTGATAGAGTGAAGTCTGGTTCCTGTAATGTCGCAGGCAGAGTTAACAACCCTCTGGAGTTTATTCTTGTCCTGAGAGTTGGCACCTCCGTACCAGACAGTGATGTAACCAGCCAGAAGGCTCTCCACAGTACACCTGTAGGAGTTTTTGGAACTTTTTGGTGACATACCGAATCTCCTCACACACCTCACGTAGTATAAACTCAGAAAGCAGTCGGTGAACCTTCTCCAAAATCACCAGTCTGTCTCGTACTTCATCACAAGTATTTTTAAATGTAACCACACTTTGCTTCCACACAATTTCAGTTATCATCTTTCTTTTACATGACACTGTTGTCTGATTTATTTATCATTATTGCATTAACTGCTCAGATTACACCCAAAGTGAAACTCTTTACTGTGTTTCAGTTCACATGACAATACATCAAATCATTAATTCATTCATTCTTTTTATTTCTAACTTTCCCAACTTCTTAAGATACTGCATTTCAAAAGGCATCCTCTCCAATGGCCAATCATCAAATGTTTGCTCAGACAACAAATACCAACAAGCACAAACACATTGCCCACTCCAGGACCAAACATGCACACTATGAAGGAATTGAACCAATCTACTCAGGGGGCCTGGAAATCATTAACTATCCAACACAAGCATTCAATTTTAATTCATCTTCAGCTTTCCTGCCATTGCTTGACATAGCCGCATGTGAGAAGCTATTTGATAATATGAACCTGCTGTGATAAGCCCAATTCTGTCATCATTCATATAACTTTTACAAAAACAGGCTTTCCAGCTACAACTGAAAAGTATCATCCCAATGAGTGTTCCCCTTTCCCTAGCTCAGACAATCTGAGCTCAATAATAAAGCTTCTACTGTCACATACAGAATGAGCTAAGTACAGGCAGGTCACTGAACCTCTCAATAGTCTCAAATCACTCAAAGCAAATACTCTCATACAGAGAAAGACGTGAAACACAACATCATGCTTCACTTGCCAATAATTTTATTAAATCACCAATCCAATGATCTGTAAAAAGGGATTAGGAAAACCTTCATTTTGGTTTCTGGCTTAGTCATTAATGCTGAGGGGCAAGGATACATTAAAAAAAACCCATTGTAATGTCAGATTGTGAAATACTGCTTCCTCTTATCAGTTGACTTTTGGTGACTGAAAAGGATATGATTGTAACTCTTCCCCTCCCTGACACTTAGACGTGGGTGTTACTAGTCAGACCTTTGCATTTCAAACACCTGTCATTTCCTGCGTAAGGTCAAGGAAAGGTTACATACCTGCTATTAAAATCAGGATTATTAGCATCATTGTCCTACTTTGCAATCAGATAAAGGGGATTACAATCTCGGAAAAATATTTTTTACAACTTTGTATAGTTAAAACAAAGTTTAAAGGGAAGGATGTTTATACTACAACTTCTGTTTCTGCTGCGAGTAAGTAGATTCTGGGTGCGAAACACTGCTGTCAACAGCCATGTGCCATGGTGGCAAATTTGTACTCTGCCCACCTCTTACCTGCATTTTCAGAATTCCACTTCCAATCCACAAAATGTTTTATGTTATAAGGTTCAGATGGTACCATTTGTTATCTCAGAACATTAAAGGGAACTCTGCAATAAATTTACAAAGTACATATCTTTGGCTTGGCTTCGCGGACGAAGATTTATGGAGGGGGTAAAAAGTCCACGTCAGCTGCAGGCTCGTTTGTGGCTGACCAGTCCGATGCGGGACAGGCAGACACGATTGCAGCGGTTGCAAGGGAAAATTGGTTGGTTGGGGTTGGGTGTTGGGTTTTTCCTCCTTTGCCTTTTGTCAGTGAGGTGGGCTCTGCGGTCTTCTTCAAAGGAGGCTGCTGCCCGCCAAACTGTGAGGCGCCAAGATGCACGGTTTGAGGCGTTATCAGCCCACTGGCGGTGGTCAATGTGGCAGGCACCAAGAGATTTCTTTAGGCAGTCCTTGTACCTTTTCTTTGGTGCACCTCTGTCACGGTGGCCAGTGGAGAGCTCGCCATATAATACGATCTTGGGAAGGCGATGGTCCTCCATTCTGGAGACGTGACCCATCCAGCGCAGCTGGATCTTCAGCAGCGTGGACTCGATGCTGTCGACCTCTGCCATCTCGAGTACCTCGACGTTAGGGGTGTGAGCGCTCCAATGGATGTTGAGGATGGAGCGGAGACAACGCTGGTGGAAGCGTTCTAGGAGCCGTAGGTGGTGCCGGTAGAGGTTAAACCTACAGTTAACAATGTATGAAATACAAAGCATTTAAAAGGACAATTTTGCATATTAGCATGTTCAAAACTGAGATTATTCCATTTCCAATTTGTGTTGAGAAGCAGCTACTCCCTGAACTCTGGAATGAGATTAAACACTAAATCACTTATTTTTTTCAAACAGGCAGTTTTTATTTACTTCAGGTCTATTTTCACTGCTGGCAATGGAGTGGCATTGTAAGTGCTAGCAGGCTATGCATTCTTTTAACTGGTGGTGAATTGGCATTTTACTGAAGTTTTGGTCAGCCAAATATGACATAGCATTTTTTTAAACTCAGTTTGAATATTGGCTCATATTTAAGTATATTATAGAACCCAAAAGTGTAATAACTTTCTTGATAATGAATCAGAGGAACATAAAAGATCTTGGTGGTATCTTCATGCAGAAGGCACAGATACCTAAAGTCTAGTACCTCTATGTTCAACAACAGTTTATTTCCCAACAGCTATCAGGTTCTTGAACCTCCCTGAACTATCTTAACAACAAACTACTCCAAATCACCAAAAGATCTGTCTGTACTATTGAAACATCACTTTCTTTTGCACTAACTTAAATTTTGAATATTTCTTTAAATATTTTTAAATCAGTATTTATTAGTTTGTTTTCTGTATTATGGCATATTGTTTTAATTTAGTTCATACTATTGCTACATACCTGTGTGGCTGCAACAAGTGAGAATTTTGGTGCATTTGTACATTGTACTATGAATATGGCAATAAATCAATTTAATTTTATTTTATTTTACTGGCTTTATCCTAATTGCTGCACTTCAAGGAATTTAAAAAGCTGAAAACAATTTCTGACTGACCAGGATGCTGCAAGAAAGCACCATATGGAGGATTTATGAAGGACAAAGGAATACCGAATCATACTATCTATGTAAATATAGATTGGCTGGTGAAAAAAAATGTATAAGCAGTGCTGCTGTTGGGGCAGACCTGGGAGAGCAGAGAGCTGTGACACAGCATTGCTCTGAAGGGTTCAATCACTCCATCAGGCTTCAAATAGCCTGTTGAAGGAGCCCATGGTGTTTTATTTTAAAATCCTGCAACCCCGGAGATCTGTGCCCAAGATGGCAGAGCCCATGCTTGGTAGCACCCTCAAATGGTTGCAGACTCTGGGGAGAAGAGGACTGACGAAGGGCATCAGAAAAGGGAAAACACCCCCCCCCCCAACCCCACTTCCACAACATTGAGAAGGAGTAGCAGATGAGAAGCAAAGTTAAGAATTAAATTTCCAGGATTCTTGCCTTTCAGAAGAGATTGACAAAACAGAAAAGGAGGAGTAATCCTGATAATAAAGGATTATTATTTAAAGGCAAGGGAGAGAAATCAATAAATAGAGTCAGGTTGGGTGGAATAAAATACAAGCATGATGGGAGTTTGCATTTTAGAAAATGCAGACATTGCAGAGGTTTGTGTCCCCAGAAAAAAAATCCATATTTTCCAGAACACAAAGACTTAGCATCTGCGTATATGTCAACAAATGTGAATTTAAAAGGAAATTAAAAAATAAATTCCACGAATTCCACAAATTATTAAAGCTGTCTTATACTCGCACTGCTGGTGTGGTTATTGTCAGTACAGGGAGAATGTACAAATTAATTACAGGCAGCACTGGAATAAAACCCAGGTTGCTGGCATTGAAACAGCTTTACACTAACTGCTATGATAACTATGTGCCCTTTAACTAACCATGCCGCCCTTATGCTAACTGTATCTTCCTTACAGATGCACCATTGCATATTTAAAATGCTATGATTCAATCCAATGTCTCAAATCTAATCAAAGCCACATAATAATGAGATATAACTATGAACTACATTAAAAGCTTGACAGTAAACACACAATGTCTAACATTTAAAAAAAATACATAAATAACTCAACAAGAAAAGTGGTCCAATTACTGTATGTCTTACAGTAGAATTTAAAGATAGTGTTAAACCAATGGAAATGGCTTATAGTGTTCCCAATACAAGCAGTTAGTCAGGTTTGAAAAAATTTAATAATTCAGCAAAAGAGAAGCATACATTAACAAGGATGGAAAAGATTAATATGACAGTAATAAATAAACTGTAAATATTTCTATCAGAAATGCACAAAAGGAAAGAGTAACAAAAGTTAATAGAAGTTGCTTACAGAGGTAAACAGGACAAATTACACCAGCATCTAGTTTTTGTTTTCATGGAAGAAGACAAAAAATACCTCCTGGAAAAAGTGGGGAAATTAGCATAATTGAATGAAGTATTAGAGAGCTTAATAGGGCTAAAAGCCAAAGTTTAGTGGCAATTAAATAGTGGATGCACTGGTCGCAATTGTTCAAAATTCAGTAGATTTTAGAATATTTTCCTTGGATGAGAGTAAGGGGTTCAGTCCCAAAAAGTTGACTGAACACTTCTCCCTATGGATGCTGTCGGGCTTCCTGAGTTCCACAGCAATTTTTTATCTGCTCAAATTTCCAGCATCTACAGCTTTTGTGTTTCTCTTTGGTTAAGATAATCTTACTGTTTAATAAAAGAGAAGGAAAACAGAGCTATAGAGCAGTTAGCCTTATATCAGTAGTAGGCAAAATGCAAGCATGTATTATTAAGATCATGGTAACAGGACACTTAGAATATAATAATAGGTTTGGGCAGTCAACATGAACAAAAAAATGGTGGTGCTGCTGTCATGGCAGCTAGCCACTCATGCGGACCCAGAAGAGTGAAGAACGGACAGCTAGTGCTGCTCCGCAGGGTCCTACTGCCCAGTAGTTAGGCTGATGGCTTCTTACAAGCTTTAAACAGCCTGTATGAGGAGATGAGTTTTTTTAAACATCCTGCAAACATGGAGGTTTGTGCCCAAGATGGCAGCGTCTGTGCTTGACAGCGTACCACAAGGAGTTGCAAACTTCTGGTGAGTAGTCATCTGATGTAGAACACCAGAAACAGGAATAATAACTCCTCACCACCACCCCTTCCCACCCTCGTTAAGGAGGAGGAGCCTGGGAGATTACCCTAAAGGAAGATAAACAAGGGAGCTCAGCGGATGAAGGGCTCACACAGGCTGCAGGGTGTTGGTGACGTGGTTGAAGGCTGCGAGCTTCTAGAGATTGGCTCTTGGGAACCAGGTATCAGAATCAGGTTTAAGAGGGCGCTGAGGACAAGAAGGACTCTTGAAGGGCCTTGGGCACTTCCTGATCATATTGGAGGTTTGGATTTGGAGCTTGGTTTGCCAATGGATTGAACTGGAGTCTGTGAGACTGCAGAGGCTATGGGAGCTCTGGAGATGAATCCTCAGACACTCAGTTAACCTTTTAACACTGCTGATGCATGCTATCCCTACTTGGACTCGGGTGAAATTCCCGGGAAGAAAGGACCTCCTGGGTCTTTCACACAGCAGTCCAAATTCCCTAGAATTTGCCCTCCCTGGCAATTTAGAGAGGTCCCACCCCCAGCGATGACATGTTATGCACTGAGGCTACTCTAACCAGAGTTCTCAGGATCTTGGAATTGGACCTTTATGTCAGTGCGTAGGCCATTATGGGTAATGAGGACGGCCATTGATCCCGGCTTGAGCCACCATCATGACCTGCCGAAGCGGCCCCAAAACGACCTGCTGTTGTCAGGATTTCTGTGGCATGATTTTTTATTTTAATTGCTGACATCATGACTCTTCCTCTCCTTGGTCATTTGCCTTTTCACGCCGCAGGGAGAGGGTGGCCCGGGAAAATTACCCAGGAATCCCCATTTTACACGGCGTTGTGAAAAGGCCTATTGTTTCTGAAGGGCCTCTCTTTTGCTTCTCGTTATTTTATTATTCGGGGTGCTGGGCAATGCTCATGGTGACTCTTTGCCTTTAAGGCAGGCAAAAGTTGAAGTATATCATGTACATTACATTTTTGAAATTATTACATGATAATAAAAATAACTGAAAGATGAATTTATGAATGGGAAATAATACTTTTAAAAATTTTAGGTTGCAATGAATGGAACAGATGAAGAAGAACCAAATTTAGATTTGCATTTAGATGTTCCAAAATATTAAATATTGTGCTGCACAAGAGAAAAATAAATAAAATTCAAGAGCATGAGAAGAGGTAGGTAGGACATTTATATGCTAGCATAGTTTGAGGGTTATTTAATAACAGAAAACAAGAGTGAGAATAAATAGAGCATTTTTGGGTTAGGAGTGTGTGACCAGTGTGATGCCACAGAAATTGGTATCAGGGCTCTGATATACACAATCTGTAGCAATGTTTTATGAGAGAGGACCAAGTCCAAAATATACAAGATGATTGATGATACATAGATGGATAGCTTTGTGTGTTGTGAGACAGATACGAGATTTCAGGTGGGAATAGACAGGCTTAGGGAATAGGTAAGCATATAGCAGATGTAATATTAGAGAAAAATTAGACCATCCACTTTGAGGAACAAAAAAATAGAAATTAACAATTTTAAATTGTAAATGAAAAAGGTATTGTTGTTTAGAAAGATGTGATTGTCCCAGTACATGAGCCCTCTAGCCTACTCTGTAGGCCTTTATATAGTGGTAAAAAAAGCGAATGTAAAGGCAGATATTCTCCACCTTCATATTGCTGCAGCTACCTTTCTAAAAATGCCAACAGTGGATGCTGGATGCAGACTTTGATCCTTCCAAGGGGGTAATCCCAGAGATGGAGCAAGTCACTTTGTCTTCCTCCATAAAGGAAATGCCGCTGAAGATGGCTGCTTAGGGCTAAGCTGATGACGTTGCGTTATCAGCCCGTAACCCAGGACCTACCACCTGGGGTCCCACGGCAATTGGTGCTAGAGTTAGGACTCACTCCTGCCACTCAGAAATATCCTCTTCCTATTCTCCCTCTTCGCCAAGCTGGGCTGGAGGGAGGCAGATAAGGATGTGGCGGAACCCAGCAAGGTGAGTCTCTTTTTTTTACTGTGGAATCAATGGCTGTCTTTGTTACCCATAATCCCCCATGCATCTGGAATCACTCTGCATTTCCCAGAGCGGTTCCAGCTGCATGGCGGATTATGGGTAACGAAGACAGCCATTGCTTGGCACTATGTTTGACCTCATGGCGACAGGCAGCGCTACTGCACCACTCGCCTTGCCTCCCTCAGCTCCAGAGGATGGCTCCTGATGCCGCTCTCCATAAAAGCAATGCTGGAGCTCCATAAAAAGAGCTTACTATTCAACAGAATCATGTTTCATCATCTACCTAAAATCCACTTTGCTCCCTGAACCCATATGTATTAAATCCTTTACATTCCAAAATTATTGACTTGAGACTTGAAAGTACGGAACAATTCAACATTTAAAAAAAACTAATCATGAGCCCCTGAAGAAATTATCTGTAACTTTAATCCTAAAGGTCAGAGGCCATTGGTTCAAGAATAAAGTCGAGGGAGCCAACTTCCATTCTTCCATTTTATACATTTCAATGAGATCATCCCTCACTTTAAAAAAATTCTAGGCAAACAAGGTCCTTTCTCCTAACTTCTGATTGGACAATCTTTGAAATTAATCTGATGGACTTTACAGTTTTACAGTCACTTTCTTTACTGTGACATGGAGATCCAAACTGTACACAATTTTTTGGGTGTGGTCTCAGTTGAGTCTCACTCAAATGTAATAGGCTCCTCTTACTTTTCATTGGAGGAGTTGGGGATAGTGTGGCGGTCGGGTAGCCCCTGGCCTTTTATTAGCAGGCACATCCGGCCAGCTGAACTTAAATACAATGTTTTTGACTGGAAGCTTTTGGCACTGTACCTGGTGGTCAGGCACTTCCAATACTTTATGGAAGGCAGACAATTCAAGGTTTTCACAGACCACAAACCACTAACTTTCACTTTCCACCGTGTCTGACCTGTGGTCAGCCAGGCAGCAGAGGCACCTTTCCTATTGTCTGAATTCACCATGTACATTCAACACATCACCGGCAAGGGCAACGTAGTGGCCGATGCACTCTCCCATCCCACCATTGAATCCATCCATGCCCTATCCTAGGGCATAGACTATTCAGCCCTAGCCAGGGCACAACATGATGACCCTGAGATCCCGGGATACAGGACAGCACTTTCCGGGCTGCAGCTGGAGGATGCCATCATTACCCCTGGCAACCAGACGCTCCTCTGCGACGTTTCCACCAGCAAACTCCGCCCCAATGTCCCAGCAGCATGGAGACAACAGGTCTTCGACGTGGCGCACAACTTGGCACATCCGGCCATCAGAACCATGGTAAGGATGGTGGTCTGCCAATTCATCTAGCATGGGCTCTGCAAAAATAGTCAGTGGGCCAAGACCTGCATGCTCTGCCAAGCATCCAAGATGCAATTCACACTAAAGCACCTCCCCAAACTTTTGAGCCAGTGCAGCATAGGTTCAGCCACATCCACATCAACATCGTGGGGCCGCTACCAGTTTCCCATAGAGCGAGATACCTTCTCACTATGATTGACTGCTCTGCAAGACTGGAGGAGGTCCCAATGGCCAACATGACCACGAAAACCTGCGCCATAGCACTAATCAACACCTGGGTGTCCAGGTTTGGAGTTCCAGAACATCTCACCTCTGACAGGAGTGCAGTTTACCTCGGGGCTCTGGGCAGGGCTGGTCAAACTGTTGGGAATCCAACTCCACCAATCAACGGCATATCACCCACAGGCCAACGGGCTGGTGGAGCAGTTCTACAGACACTTAAAAGGAGCCCTGATGGCCTGGCTCAAGGGGCCAACTGGATAGATGAACTGCCTTGGGTCCTTCTGGGATAAGCAACGTGCTGAAAAAGGACTTTAATGCTTCCACAGCAGAAACAGTCTATGGCGAACCCTCTGTAATCCCTGGGGAGTTCTTGACTGCTGTCAAAGATCCGGAACCCTCACAGTTGCACTGAAACAGCTAAGGGAAAGACGGTTACTCTAACCTCTCCACAGCCCCCACCACACAGCCACCAAAATCTTTTATCCCCAAGGATATGCACATTTGTGAATATGTTTTTGTGAGAAGGTACCCCTCCAATGGCCATACGAGGGGCAGTACAGAGTCTTCAAGCATAATGGGTCTACGTGTGTATTGGACATTGCCAGCAAAGAGGAACCCTTCATCCTCGACTGCCTGAAACTGGCCCATGTGGTCATTAGCCAGCCAGTCGAGACTCGACCCCCGTGATGTAGAGGTAGACCGCCCAAAGTGGCAGCAGTTCTGGGAGGGTGGGGGAAAGGGGTCGTGTAGTGGCCCACAAACCAAGTTGCGACTCGTCTCACAAAATGGCCGGAGAACGCAGCAATCAAAAGGGTCCTGCGGGAACCAACAGCTGTCATCCTGCATGACCTCCTGTACTGCGGGAAACAGTGGGCAATGGCAGGAATGCCGGCCAGTCAGAGGCCAGCGCTGCAATGACATCACTCCTGTCGTCAGAGGCAGGGAATGAACATAAACAGAGCTGGCAGTACAATAAATCAGTCTTCGACCTCGACTCGACTGTGTGTGCTTGTGTGTGTGTGTGTGTGTGTGTGTGTGTGTGTGTGTGTATGTATGTGTGTGTGTGTTGTCCTTACTCCACACTTCTTGTAGCGCGCATGCTACAACCCATTCAGTTAATATGCCTCACTTGTCAGGAAAGCACCACAGTGACTGCACTTCCTGAGAAGTCAGTTACCAGCCAAAATCCTGTCAATTTTCTACCTGAGCTATATTGAGAACATCCTGGCAGGCTGCATCACAGTGTGGCTCAGTTGCTGTAGAGCATTGGATCGGAGATCGATCCACAGGACAATAGGATTAGCTGAGAGAACCCTGGGGTTTCCCTCCATCCCCCACCCCCCCCAACCATCGACATGATCTACTGGGATCATTATTTAAAGGGGATTCACAAAATCACTGAGAACACCTACCCCTTTTCAGTTGCTCCTGTCGGGAAAGAGATTAAAGAGTATCAGAGACAGAACCACTAGTCTGAGAAACAGCTTCTTCCCACAAGCAGTGAGACTCCAGAATGACTGAATGAACTGGTCATACAAACCCTCTGAAACCCTAATAGTTATTAGACAATATTTATTTATTTTACACACGTATAGACTGCATATGCATTGTTTGTCTCTATGTGTATTATTTCTGGATGTGTGTTTGCATGAAAGACCGGACAACGCTGTTTTGTCAGGTTGTACATGTACAATTGGAATGATAATAAACTTGAACTTAAATTCCTTTTCATTCCCTCTCAACAAATTTTCTCACCTATGATTATACTGTCAACAAATATAGACACATTGCAATCAATCTCTACATATTATAGATTATAAATATCTGGATCTATGCCCTGATTGGCTCCAGCTGCCAACTTAAAAATGATTGATTTATTCTTTTAAATCTTCTTATATTTACCACTATTGCAAGATTCACAGCTGAAAATGACTATCATATAAATTGCATTATGTCAACAATTTTAATTCTGGGCCCTTCTGGTTTCAGAAGTACAGCTGCACAGATGTCTATGAACAAGTGACATGCAATGCACACCTGGATGCCACTTCCAAATTTTCAGTCAGGCACAAGTGGCTTCTGCTCACCACAGAGCACACTTGCAGGAACAGACTAACAATGACTGACTAACAAAAAGAGTGCCTGTCTGAATAGATTCTAGGCTGGGGTTGAGAACCTGCCTCACTTAGTACCATCCACATCAGCCTTTGAGTGAATCCACTCCCCAATCCCATTTCAACCTTCAACCAATGTACACAGCCAGCTATCTGACCCATCTACAAGAAATGGGCCTAAAGCTGATCAGTAGATAATGGCTTGGATCAGAAGTCTCAGAATACCTCACATGTGGCTAAATACAGCAGTATGAGACAACTTGAAGGTCACTTGACTGTTTGGTTCACAACTGGACTCCAAATTGACCCAAGCAGTAGAGCAGCAACTCACTGAGGAAAGAGTTCTGAAGTTTGTTTCTCTTCTGCCAGTTCTTTGCTATCAAGGATGACTTCTGTATATGATAAGCCAATTGATATACTAAAGTGGAATCTGCAAACTCTGCTACAGGTAGAATGGGAGGTTTATGAAAACAGATTATCGTTTGTTGCGGTCCATTTGCCATTTATGCTCATCCTCTGTATGCTCCCAACAAATAAACTTGAGGGTCTCACTGCCATCTGAAAATACCTTCTCCATCTTAATTAATTTTGAGTCAGGGATTCCCACAAATTAGAGGGTATGTTGTACTTATTCAAGGAGGCTTTGAGAACATCTTAAATCTTTTTCATCTTCCACCTAGGAATCTCTTAATTAAAAAAAAATTAGACATACAGCACGGTAATAGACCATTTTGGCCCTCAGTCGTGCCACCCAATTAACCTACACCCCCCAGTACGTTTTAAAGGGTGGGAAGAAACCAGAGTCCCCAGGGAAAACCCAAACAGACACAGGGAACGGACAAACTCCTTACAGACAACGTGGGATTTGAACCTAAGTCCCGATCGCTGATGCTGAAAAGGTGTTGTGCTAACTGCTATGCCAACCATGCCACCTCTTGCTGTGATGGAGTTTGATAGAATGTAATTTTTTGAATTCTGGATTTGGGCACGTTAATAAGTCTGGCCTGATCAAAGCCAGCTGTTTAAGTAGGGCCTCAATGTAGAAGAATTGGTCTGCAAGAGGATGCAGATCTTGGTTCGATTATCTTACAGATAGTTTTATGCAAAGGCAGAATTGTTAATCTCTCCCCAGTTCTTCATGGTACCTGCTGTAGACAGTACATGCCTCTGAAGTAAACAGGAGGGCAGAAATTATTGCTGCCCAACAGACCATTAGGTTTATTTCAAATCTGAGGTTTTGTTTGTCAAATAACTCCTTAAACCATTAAAGGGCATCATCTTTATCCATCTAGAAAATGTGCAGAAAATAAAGAATTGGATTAATGTAAAATTAGTTGAAATGGGTGCTAACAGTTGATGTAGACTTTGGCTGAAAGGCCTGTTTCTGTGCTGTATCTCTTGATAACTGTACGTTGATACACTGAGGATGTGTGAATTTCAGCTTTACGACAGGGAGAACTAGTAAAGGAACAGTGATATTTTTGAATAGGCTTGTTGGTCCGATGGAGAACAGAAAGTACAGGTTGAATTATTTTAATTGTTTTATTATTTTAATGGGATGTTAATAAACTTATTTCATTTTCATTCTTTAAACTTTATTTAAATCTAATTTAATGTTTTAAGTGCTTCTATCAATGCCATTAAAAAAAATCTCTTTGCAATCTTTGACATCTGTTTAAACCTTATGATGCACCACCTCACTTGTTGGATATTGAAAGTTAGTGAAATCAACTCTCCAGATCAGAAAAGGTGTATGTATAAATGGACAGAACTACTGATTGCAGGCAGGATTTAGCAGAACATTCTTAGTCTTACTCATGATTGCTTGTTGTATTTCGAGGGTTAATGGATAACTACAAGGAGTAGTAACCTTGAAAGTTTCCCTTGCTCAGCTCAAAAAAGTGTTGAAATTTGCAATGCATGAACAGACAGAGAGCAGTATAAAGTCCATGGATGCCTTTTCCAGAGTGCATGAAACAGAATAAGAACATTTAGTATAAATTGAATCCTGGTTCTCAGTCTGCTGGCGTTCATACAGATTGAGAGTAACTGGTTTGGTTTTTCATGTGCTTTGCACACTGAAGCCTTTAGTGATGACATGCTTCAATATTATTAACATCTGTATAGAAAACATGAGCTGCGTTTGATATATAAATTAACCTGCACATGGCTAACAGCCTATACAAATAGCTATATAGACAGACTGATTAATACAAACACTGCAAAAGAGACATACAACCTGATTACCATGTTATTGCCTCTTTGGTGATTCTCTTATCTGATGTGATTCACTTTGATCTGCTTGTTTGTTTAGACCACTAAAGAATAAGAAAGGACTATAGGAATGGGCAGGCTAATTTAAAGAGACCTGAGGGAAATAGGAAGCCATCAAGGTGGCTCCGAGGTTTTATGTAATTGAGCAGAGTTTAGATTTCTTTCAGTGCTCAGACCACCTTTGTTACCACTGTTAGATGTAGGCAAAACAGAATCATTTGTTCCATTGTTTAGAGCAGGTGAAAGGCCATAGTGCTATTAATCAGTACTCTTCCAACCACACATTCAGAATAAATTCAAGGTGTTTTTTTGTCACTTTGGTTAAAGACTCAAGGTAGCATCTCTGGGAACAAAGTGAAGAACTTAAGTAATCAGTATTTAGAAACAAAAGTGGGATCCCTTGCATTTGGATGTAGAATGTCACAGTGGCAAGAATACAATGTGATGAAAATAACAGTATTAGGAAGAAACTGTCTGAGAAAGAGACACAAAACCAGACGCAATTAATGACAAAGGTCATTGAAAGGTTACAAAATCTGAAGATATAGCCAGACTAATATTTTCCAGAAGAAACCAGAATATTAACTGTCATTTTAAATAAAAAAACACATAACCAAACACATGGCTTGTTTCACACTTCAAAGAATCAGATGAAGCATAGATGATTTTATATATTACCAATTTTCATCAGATAGATCATACCAGGCAACATATCGAAAATGGTGGGCATATCCTCTAAATTATTAAACTGTGGAGTTTGATGGAGTTAAGTCTGGTGCCTCTGTAGGATTTATTACATCTGATTTAATGGGATTGTTTTATTCTTACAAAAACTTCAATTTCTTTACCAGAATCATAGTTGGTCAGGGAGTATAGGGATGAAGGGTGAATAGAACAATGTAAGTTTAAACATTAGATCTAAATTTGAGATATCAGCAGAAAAGATGGATTGTTGTCTAATTCCTCCAGGGAGGTTGTGGCAATTCTTCTGGAAATGCTGCTGGCTGATCCAGCTAGCATTAGGTAGGGTCCCAGAACTACAACTGGCATTCTGCTTGTCGACACGTGTGACGTGATGAAAAAAGGCCTGTCTCTGTTAGAATGAAATCTCACAGATTAGTAGAACAGCCACAGCCAGAATCATGCTTTCTTATGTGCATTATTGCTGGGATAATATAGAGATTTCCTGTACTTAAATGGAAACAGTTTGCTTTTCGGGAGCATCCTTTAACAAAGGAAAACATCCCAAGATGATTCACTAGAAGCTATCAACTTGGGATCGATCAGCTCGTTGAATGGTGTAACAACAGCAACTTTGTGCTCAACAATAGCAAAACCAAGGAGATAATTGAGGACTTCAGAAGGAAGTCAGGAACATGATCCAGTCTTCATCAAGGCTAAGTAGTGGAATGGGTCAAGAGCTTCAAATTCCTGTGCGTCAACATCACCCACAATTTGTCCTGGGGCCTCCATGTTGCTGTAATCACAAAGAAGGCTCACTAACAGCTAAACTTTGTAAGATGTCTGAAAAGATTCTTGTATGTTACCAAAAACTCTCGAAAACTTCTATTGGTGTACCTTTGAGAGCATTCTGGCTGGTTGCATCACTGCCTGGTATGGAGGTACCAACTCTCAGGATAAGAATAAACTCCAGAGGGTTGTTAACTCAGCCTATAACAACAGAGGCACCAGACTTAACTCCATCAATGACATCTACATGAGGTGGTGTCTTTAAAAAGCAGTCTCTATCTTCAAAGACCCCACCACCCAGGCCATGCCCTCTTTACTCTGATACCAACAGGAAAAAGATACAGGAGCCTAAAGACAAGCACTCAACGGCACAAGGACAGCTTCTTCCACACTGCCATCAGATTCCTGAATAATCAATGAACCAAAGACACTGCCTTACTTTTCATGCACTTGTGGTCACTGTATTGCTGTGCAAAATGAAGAATCGTAGTCGAGTGTTCAAACGGAAAACAACAGTTTACTGTTGGACCTGCACACTTTTTAAAACCCCAGGCTCCCAGCCACCCCCGCGCCATGCAAAGCTGAAGGGTGACGTCATTTTGCTGCCCTAGAATCTCCGAGCTGGTTCAATTTCCTGGCAGGTGGGCCGTCACACACTATTATTTTATTAAGTAATGTTGTAAGATGGTTATAATATGAATGTTTGCTCTATGATGCTGTCGCAAAACACCTAATTTCATGATTTGTTCATGTCAGTAAATTTTGATTCTAATTCTGAAAGGCACTTAATAAGATCTGACAATGAGCCATAGGAGGTGACAATGTGGCACAAGCTTGGTTAAAGAGGAGCATTTAAACGATGGTATAAGAAGGAGACAGAGTTGAAGAGGCAGAGAGATTTAGGTTGCACTTCAACATTTTAATAATGTAAAGAATAATCTTTTTTCAAATTTTGTAACTGCCTTCACTTGTCATTCCATCTGATATAACCATATAACCATATACAGCACAGAACAGGCCAGTTTGGCCCTACTAGTCCATGCCGGAACAAATCCCCACCCTCCTAGTCCCACTGACCAGCACCTGGTCCATACCCCTCCAATCCTCTCCCCTCCATGTAATTATCCAGTCTTTCCTCAAATGTAAATAATCTGAACAAAAACATGCTGTGTTAAGTTTTATTAGGTACATGGCAATCACATACAACTACAAGTAAAGGCCAATAAATAGGTATTATGGGGTGAGTGGCTAACAACAATCTTATTCTCAACATTATCAAGACCAAGGAGCTTATTGCTGATTTTAGCAAGGGGAGACTAAGGGATCACATACCTGATGGAATGGAGGTGGAGAGAGTAATAGTACCTTTGAGTTCCTGGGAATCTTTATTTCAGAAGACCTCTCCTGGAAGCTCATTGAGGCAACTATGAAAAAAAGCACATCAACGATTATACTTTCCATATCTGAGGAGATTTGGCGTGTCATCGAATATGCCAATCTGCTGAGTGTTTCCAACATGTGCAAGGCAAAACTCAGGAGAGTGCTAGAATATTCTCCACTTACCTGAATAAGCACAACCCCAACAATGATCAAGCATAAATCCATCTGCTTGATTGGTACCTTATACATGACTCCAAACATTCATTCCCTTCAACATTGCCACACAGTGGCTGTGGTGTGCACCAACTAAAGAAGTCACTGCAGTCCCTCACTTCAATGCTCCTGACAGCATTTTTCAAACCTGAAACCTCTACCACCAAGTAAGACGAGTTCATGCACAGGGGAATATTGCCATTTGCATGTTTTCCTCCAAGTCGCACTCCGATTTGATATCCATAATCAATTTAGTAACCAGGTGTTGCCACAAAATGTGATAGTGAAGCACAAGAAGTTTATAGCAAACAGCCACACCAGCTCATTAATTTGTTTTATTACATCTGATTTAATGGGATTGTTTCATTTTTATAAAAACTTCAAGTTCTTTACCAGAATCATAGTTGGTCAGGGAGTATAGGGATGAAGGGTGAATAGAACAATGTAAGTTCGGTGATGAACAACAAACTTTTGGATATGGAGGTATCAGCACTCTTCATGATGATACTAAGTAAGATCTTAGGTTCATTAGTGTTCTAGTGAGAGTGCAAAGTGAAACAACAGATAAAACTGGTAGATTCATAATAGTACACTGTCAAATATGCTCAGAGTCTTGGACCCTAATGAATTTATATGCCCCCAATATAGATGATGAAAAATTTATGAAATATTTTCTTGAGATTGGCAGAAGCAAAAGAGAATATTCTAATTGGGGGAGATTTTAATTTTTGTCTAGACCTTGTTTTGGATAAGTCAACAAAAAGTATAGTGAAAAAAAAGGCGGCACTTGCCACTATTGTATGAGGGAGCTGAATCTGATAGATGTGTGGAGGCGGAAGCATCTGAGGGAGAAGGACTATTCCTTCTACTCAAAGCAATATGACTCCTACTCTAGAAAAGATTTTTTTTCCTGGCTTCAGCCCATATATAGGGTAGGATCATGGAAGCTAAGTACACAGAGAGACTACTCTCAGATAGTTCACCTTTAGTTGTTAAGATTGAAATGCCGGATAAGCAGAAAACGGTATATAGATGGTGTCTTAATGCATTATTGTTAAAGAAGCTTTTTCAGAGCACAGATAGATCTGTTCTGTGAGGCCACTGTGCCTCCACTCCAGACAAATTCCTTTTAAGGGACACCCTCAAAGTGTATTTGAGGGATCAAATAATCTGATATACTAAAACAACAAAGAAAGAATATGAGAGGGAGGTGGGTGAATTGGAACAAGAAATCGCTCATTTACAAAAAATTGAAGTTCAATATGCTCCAAACGTATAATAACAAAAAGGCCATAATACGGTCCAGGCAAAAATATTATGAATTTGGGAAGAGCGCCCATAAGGTCCTGGCATGGCAGTTGAGAACAGAACAAGCCTCAAGAATGATCAATGTAATACAAAATGGGGATGGCAGGATCTCTTACAAACCAAAGGAAATCAATGACACCTTCTGGGAATTTTATGAAGGTTTATATAAATCAGAATTGGAAGGGAGGTCCAATAAAATGGCTGAGTTCTTGTCAAAGATAGAGTTGCCAAACTTGGATCCATACAGACAGGAAGGCTTGGGCTGCCCCTTCACGGAAGAAGAAATAGTGAGTGCATTGAACTCATTACGTACCAACAAGTCACCAGGGAAGGATGGGTTCTATAGGGAATTTAAAGATTTGTTAATACCTCTTTACGTGGAGGTGATAGACCAGGCAATGGAGACCCATAGACTCCTGGAATCTTTCTCAAACAGCAATCATTACAAGTGTGCTGTTGACCACACTTGGATAAGGACCCGTTAAAGCCGTCCTCTTAAAGACCTATTTCGCTATTAAATACGGACTATAAGATAATCGCCAAAGCCCTAGCAAATAGATTGGTGAAGTATTTGCCAGAACTAATTAACAAAAATCAAGTGGGCTTTGTACCAAAAAGACAGATGACAGATAACGTGGGCAGACTACTAAGCACAATACACCTGACGCAAACTAGAAATGAGAGAGATCTTGCCATGACTCTCGATGCAGAAAAGGCATTTGATAGATTAGAGTGAGACTTTTTATTTAGAGTTCTGGAGAAAATTGGACTATGCTATATCATTTCCCCAAGATGAAAGTTGTGACCAATGAGCAGATTTCTTCAGCCTTCCCACTCACAAGATCAAGCAGAAAGGGATGCTTGCTATCTCCACCTCTGTTTGTACTGTTAGGAGCCCAAAACCCAGCAGCAATAGATATTCACCAAGACAAACGGTTACTTAAACAAAAGTTGATTTTAATTATCTTTAAACATGAAAACAGAATCACACCTGTTTAACTTAACTAATCTAATAACCCTCTTCTAATTCTAAACGCACGTGTATGAACTGGAGAATTCGTTTTTGTCAAAAAAAGGCATTTGATAATGAGGTATCAAATTTGAAGAATCTGAATGATACAAAAGAAAGTTGTGTTTACAAGCTAAATCCTATTCTTTTAAATTATGTATTGAGAGTAGGAGGAAGATTGGATAAAGCAATAATGCCAGAAGAAATGAAACATCCAATTATCTTAGCAAAGGAATTTCATATTTCGGAATTAATTGTTAACAGGTCACAGTGGTTGTAATCATGTGTTAACAGAACTGCACCAGAAACATTGGGTACTTGGTACTTCAACATTTATCAAAAGAATTATAGCAAAATATGTTAATTGTCAACATGCAAATGCTAAACCTGGACAACAACAAATGGCAGATTTGGCACAAAATAGAGTTTCACCTGATCAACCCCCATTTACATAAGTGGGAGTTGAATATTTTGGTCCTTTGCAACTAAAACAAGGAAGAAGTGTGAAAAACGATACAAAGCTATTTTTACCTGTTTGTCTACGAGAGCAATTTATATTGAAATAGCATCATTGCTTGATACAGGCTCTTTTATCAATGTTCTTCTATGTTTTATCACTAGATGTGGTCAAGTAAAGGAATTACATTCTGATAGCAGATCTAATTTTACAGAAGCTCAACTAGAGTTACGAAAAGCAATTCAAAATTGGAATCAACATCAAATTCATGATGTAATACTTCAGAAATAAATTAGTTGGATATTTAACCCTCCCACAAGATCACATCATGGTGGTGTGTGGGAAGGAATGATTAGATCAATCAAGAAAATTCTTAATTCCATTTTGAATAGTCAAATACTCAATGATAACAATCTCAGACAGTACTGTGTGAAATCGAAGCTATTTTAAATAGTCGACCAATAACTAAAATTTCTGTCGATTCAAATGACATTAAGGCAGTTACATCAAATCATCTCTTACTTCTTAAATCTAAACCTTTAATGCCTCTGGGTCAATTTCAGAAAGAAGACGCAGATGGAAACAAGTGCAGTTTATTGCCAATTTACTTTGGAAAAGATGGATTAAAGAATATCTTTCATTATTACAAGAAAGACAAAAATGGTCTAAAGCTAAACACAATTTTGTATATGGAGATACTGTAAGTATCATGGACGATGGAAGAAATTTTTGGTTGCTGGGAAAAATCATGGATACAATTCTGGACAAGAAAGCTTTTGTTCAACAAGTATGGATTAAAACCAAGACTCAACCTATTACTAAAATCTGTCTTTTACAAGAAGAAGTAAGTTTTCATTTCTAATCTTAAACTTACCATATTTACTTTTGTATCTGTAATAGTAATTATTATATATTAGCCATTAATATCTGTTAAAATAATTAGGGGCTGGAATGTAAAGGTTAAAACTTTGTGTTTTTGATTCTTAGTTAATTTTGTGCCTATTGTGACAGAGTATATAGAGGTGTTTTGGAGATAAATTGGGAGGTTTGTTAGAGCAGATCATACACAAACACTTTAAAACACAGAATTTTTGCAGGATCTTTTGCAGGAGACTTATGATGGACTGCTATTTTGCAAAAGGCAACAAAGTAGCAACATACAGTGGCAGTTTGTCTGGAAAGCAGTTTGCTGACTGGAAGAGCATATGATCTTTGCAGGTAGAGGAAGAACAGCTTTGCTCTTAGAGTGGGAGGGAGTGAGAGAGAGGAGAGATAGAGACTTCAATTCCAGAGGGACAAGTTGGCAAGCTTTGGAAGACAGCCTGGCCAAAGGAGAGGACTGCTGTCTGGTGTTTCCCTTGGAATAGGAGAAACAGAAAAGAACTCTGTGGTGACCTGAAAGAAAGAAGTTATCCTCTGGAGAACCTTGAAAGGGGGCAAGTTTTATCAGCAAGTCACTGGAGTGACTATCCTGGAACAAGAAAACTCTTTCTGAAAACCAACAAGAACCCTCCTGAGTTGTAACCATTTACCTGTTAAGCACCAAAGCCTGGTGAACATTATTAATGCTAACTTATCTGCACAGTACACACATGTGCACTTAGAATTAGAGGGGGGTTAAGTAGGTTAAGTAAGTCAATAGATATAAGGTAAAGTTTGATTCTGTTTTCATGTTCAAAGATAATTAAAAACAACTTTTGTTTAAGTAACCCTTTGTATTGGTGCATATTTATTGCTGCTGGGTTTTGGGGTCTCTGGACTCGTAACACTTCTCTTTAAGAGAAAGTATTGTTTGTAGTGTTACCATAGTAACAATGATGTAATACGTCATAATATCTGCGCAGACTAAGAGCTTACATCTCATTCTTCAACGAACTATGAAGGAGACCTAAGCGTGAGATAGTTTTCTTTGATTTTGTCTTATTTCATCTTATTTCTTCTTGTATATCTCTTTAAAGTTGAATATCATTACATCTTTAGATATAGTATATGCTTTGTTTATTCATCATTATGAAAAGCTTAATGCAAAATGAAGCAAAATGTTTATCCATTTTATTAATGAATTAAAGATACATAAAGCTGCATCTACAAAGTATGATTTATTGGATTAATAAGTTAATAATTCAGAATATTGTCCACATGTTTCCTTGAAGATGGAGGCTCCAGGACTGATCCTTGGAGATGTTGACACCCAGGAATTTGAAGTTCTGACCCTGTCCACTACTGAGCACTCAATCAGCACTGGTTCATGTTCTCCTGACTTTCTCCTGAAGTCCATAATTATCTCCTTATTAATGTAGGGAGAGGAGAGGAGAGGAGAGAAGAGAAAAGGAGAGAGGAGGAGGACAGAAAAGAAAAGAGTCCGGGGCAGGTAAGAAAACTTTTTAAAAAGTCTCTTACCAGGGTCTGCGGGGAGGAGTCGGCGTCGGAGGCGGCCATTGGTCGAGGGAGCGTACAGGAGAGTGTGTAGGGGTTAATTGGTAAAAGGCCAATAAATAAGAGGGACAGTGAGCGAGTGGCCCAGTGAAGGAGTGGGACTTCCAGGCTTTAGCTCATCAGGCTCAGTGAAGGAGTGGGACTTCCAGGCTTTGGCTCATCAGGCTCAGTGAGGGAGTGAGACTTCCAGGCTTTGGCTCATCAGGCTTCGGCGAAAGCAGGCGGAGAGAAAACTAAGATAGTCTTTATTACTACTTCATTGGGGTAAGGGATGAGTGTTAAGGCTGTGAGTTGTCGGGAGTGCCGGATGTGGGAGGTCCTGGAGTCTTCCAGACTCCCGGATGTCCATATCTGCACTATGTGTGTCGAGCTGCAGATTGTCAGGGACTGTGTTAGGGAACTAGAGCTGCAGCTCGATGACCTCAGGCTGGTTAGGGAAACAGAGGTAGTCATAGACAGGAGTTACAGCCAGGTGGTCACGCCAGGGCCACGGGAGGATGAAAGGTGGGTAACTGTTAGGAGAGGGACAAAAGAACGTAAGGTGCCAGAGACGAGCCCTGTTAATGTAACCCTCAGCAATAAGTACGCCTCTTTGAGCACTGTTGAGGGGGACATCAAGGTTGGGGGGAGTGACAGTGGCTGTGCCTCCGGCATGAGGTCGGCCCCTGTAGCTCAGAAAGGGAGGGAAAGGAAGAGGAGGGCAATTGTGGTAGGAGACTCCATAGTTAAGAGGACGGATAGGGGATTCTGCGGACGCAGCAAGGAGAACCGGATGGTGGTTTGCCTCCCTGGTGCCAGGGTCTGGGATGTTGCTGCTCGTGCCCCAGATATCCTAAAGTGGGAGGGACAGGAGCCAGAGGTCGTGGTACATGTAGGTACCAATGACATAGGGAGAATTAGAGAAGAGGTCCTAAAAAGTGAGTACAGGCAGTTAGGTAGGGAGTTAAAAAGAAGGACCGCAAAGGGGGTAATCTCTGGATTACTCCCTGTGCCACGTGACAGTGTGAATAGAAATAGAATGAGGTGGAGGATTAACACGTGGCTGAAGGGGTGGAGTAAGGGGCAGGGTTTTAAGTTTCTGGATAACTGGGACCTTTTTTGGGGGAGATGTGACCTGTACAGTAAGGACGGGTTACACTTAAATCCCAGGGGGACCAGAATCCTGGCAGAGGTATTTGCTAGGGCTACTCAGGATCCTTTAAACTAGAATGGTTGGGGGGAGGGAACAAAATAGTACAGAGCAGTAAGGAGAAGGTTAGAATGCAAACAAAGAAAGTTTGTAGTAAGTATTTGAATATGGATGGGCAGGTGATAGAGAAGGGAAATGCTCTGGAAGAAGATGAAGGGCAATTGGCAGGAAAAGTAAATAATGTTGTTATTAAAGATGAGGGAAAACAGGGATTAAAAATTGGGAAATCTCTGAAATTCATATATTTTAATGCCAGGAGTATTGTAAAAAAGGTGGATGAGCTGAAGGTGTGGATTGATACTTGGAAGTATGATGTGGTAGCGATTAGTGAGACATGGTTGCAGGAGGGATGTGATTGGCAACTGAATATCCCTGGGTTTCGTTGTTTTAGGTGTGATAGAGTCGGAGGGGCAAGAGGAGGTGGGGTTGCATTGCTTGTCAGGGAAAATATTACAGCGGTGCCTAGGAAGGATAGATTAGAGGGCACATCCACGGAGGCTATTTGGGTGGAACTGAGGAGTAGGAAAGGAGAGGTTATACTTGTAGGGGTGTATTATAGACCACCCGGAGGGGACCGAGACCTAGAGAAGCAAATCTGTAGGGAGATAGTAGATATTTGTGATAAGCACAGGGTTGTAATTATGGGAGATTTTAATTTTCCACATATAGATTGGGAAACACATTCTGTGAAAGGACTGGATGGGTTAGAGTTTGTGAAATGTGTGCAAGATAGTTTTTTACAACAATATGTAGAGGTGCCGACCAGAGAAGGAGCAGTGTTAGATATACTGTTGGCAAATGGGATGGGTCAAGTGACGGAGGTTAGTGTTGGCGAGCACTTCGGGTCCAGTGATCATAATGCCATCAGCTTCAATGTCATTATGGAAAGAGAGAAATCAGGGCCAAGGATTGAGGTTTTTGATTGGAGAAAAGCTAGATTTGAGGAGATGCGAAAGGACTTGCAGGGTGTGCATTGGTACAATTTGTTTTATGGGCAGGATGTAGTAGAGAGATGGAAGTCTTTTAAAGATCAGATTTTGAGAGTGCAAAAGCTTTATGTTCCTGTTAGGTTAAAAGGAGGGGCAAAAGGTTTGAGAGAGCCGTGGTTTTCAAAGAATATTGGAAACTTGGTTCGAAGAAAAAGGGAGGCGTACATTAGATATAAGAAGCATGGAGTTAAGGAGATGTTTGAAAGATACATTGAATGTAAGAGGAATCTTAAGAGAGGAATTAGGAAAGCTAAAAGAAGGTACGAGAAAACTATGGCAAGCAGGGTGAAAACTAATCCAAAAGAGTTCTACAAATATGTTAATGGTAAGAGGAAAGCTAGAGACAAAATTGGTCCCTTAGAAAATCAGAGCGGAAAACTGTGTGTGGAGCCTAGAGAAATGGGGGAGATATTGAACAGTTTCTTTTCTTCGGTATTCACTAAGGAGAAGGATATTGGGAGATGTGAGATAAAAAAAGCAAATTGGGTAAATATGGGGAATATAGAGATTACAAAAGGTGTAGTTTTAAGGCTTTTGAAGAATAGAAAGGTGGATAAGTCTCCGGGACCAGACGGGATCTTCCCCAGGACATTGACAGAAGTGAAGGAGGAAATAGCAGAGGCTCTGGCGGTAATTTTCCAAATGTCATTAGATATGGGGATAGTGCCGGAGGATTGGCGCATTGCGCATGTGGTTCCGTTATTTAAAAAGGGTTCAAGGAGGAAGCCTGGCAACTATCGGCCTGTAAGTTTGACGTCTGTGGTAGGTAAATTAATGGAGAAAATTCTTAGAGATAGTACTTATAAACATCTGGATAGACAGGGTCTGATCAGGGTCTGGATTTGTGGGAGGAAGGTCATGTTTGACCAATCTGATTGAATTTTTTGAAGAGGTGACTAGGAATGTGGATGAGGGTAGCGCAGTGGATGTTGTCTATATGGACTTCAGTAAGGCCTTCGATAAGGTACCACATGGAAGGTTAGTTAGGAAGGTGCAGTCTTTAGGTATAAATTTTAAGATAGTCAAATGGATTGAACATTGGCTGAAAGGGAGAGGCCAGAGAGTGGTAGTGGATAATTGTCTGTCAGGTTGGAGGCCGGTGACCAGTGGTGTGCCTCAAGGATCTGTATTGGGCCCATTGTTGTTCGTTATATACATTAATGATCTAGATGATGGGGTGGTGAATTGGATTAGTAAATATGCAGACGATACTAAGATAGGTGGAATAGTGGATAATGAAGAAGGTTTTCAAGGATTGCAGAGGGATTTGGGCTGCTTAGAAAAGTGGGCTGAAAAATGGCAGATGGAATTTAATGCTGATAAGTGTGAGGTGCTTCATTTTGGTAAGAAGAATCAGAATAGGACATACGTGGTAAATGGGAGAGCATTGAGGAATACAGAAGAGCAGAAAGATTTAGGAGTGACGGTACATCGTTCCCTGAAGGTAGAAACTCACGTGAATAGGGTGGTGAAGAAGGCTTTTAGTATGCTGGCCTTTATCAATCATTGCATGGAATATAGGAGTTGGGAGGTGATGTTGAGATTGTATAAGACGTTGGTGCGGCCTAATTTGGAGTTCTGTGTGCAGTTCTGGTCGCCTAATTATATGAAGGATATAAACAGAGTGGAGAGAGTGCAGAGAAGGTTTACCAGAATGTTACCTGGGTTTAAGCATCTAGAGTATAGGGAGAGATTGGACAGATTAGGTCTTTATTCTTTGGAGCGTAGAAGGTTGAGAGGGGATTTGATAGAAGTATTTAAGATTATGAAAGGGATAGACAGAGTGGATGTGGATAGACTATTTCCGTTAAGAGGAGGAAAGATTAAAACAAGAGGACATGAGTTAAGAATTAAGGGGCAGAGGTTTAGAGGTAACATGAGGGGGAACTTCTTTACTCAGAGAGTGGTAGCCGTGTGGAATGATCTTCCGGGAGAAATAGTGGCGGCGGAGTCAATTGTATTATTTAAGAAAAGGTTGGACAGGTATATGGATGAGAAGAAGATGGAGGGTTATGGGCATTGTGCAGGGAGGTGGGACTAGAAAGGGGTGTTTGGTTCGGTGCAGACTAGAAGGGCCTAATGGCCTGTTTCCGTGCTGTAATTGTTATGTTATGTTAATGTTAATGAGCTGGTCTATCTTCCTTCTATAAGCTTCCTCATTGCAGTTTGTGATTCTGCTGTCAACCGTAGTGTTACCGACAAATTTGTAGATAGGATTGGAATTGTGCCTGGCCAACAGTCATGAGTGTATAGTGAGTAGAGCAGTGGGCTAAGCACACATCCTTGAGGAGCACCTGTGTTGATCGTTGGTGAGGAGGAGATGTTGTTTCCAATTCATACTGACTGTGGTCTTCCGATGAGGAAGTCAAGGACCCAGTTGCAGAGAGAGGTGGAGAGGCCCAAGGTTTGGAGCATGTTGACCAGCGCTGAGGGAATAATGGTGTTGAAGGATGAGCTGTAATCAATGAAGAGCAGCCATATGTATGAGTTGCTGTTTTCTAAGTGATACAAAGCTGAGTGGAGAGTCAGTGATATTGTGTCGGCTGTGGAGCAATTGTGGCAATAGGAAAAATACCAGTCCTTGCTTTTAGTTCTGGCCATAACCAACCTCTCAAGGCATTTCATCACAGATGATCTTAGTGCTACTAGGCAATAGTTGTTGAGGCAGCTCACTCTGCTCATCTTGGATACCCCTCTGAATACTGAGCTAAATATGGCCTTGTAAGTTCAAAGTTCAATTGATTGTCAGAGTACATACATGACATCACATGCAGCTAGGATGGCTATTCCAAAAGAGGACATGGTCATAGGTTACCATATATTCCACATATATATTAGGTGTGTTTGCATTTATTCTTTTTGCAATACCTTGTGTGTATATATATTTTTTTATTTAGTTTGTGTTGATAATAATTTAAATAACTTATATTAATTTAATTACTCACCTTTACTTAAAAAGGTTGAAGAAGATTTGAATAGGTGGATGGCTTTGCCTATAACATTAGTGGGTAGAGTCAATTGCATTAAGATGAATATATTCCCAAGAATACAATATCTTTTTCAAAAATTGCCCAGATCATTACCTCAAGAGGTCTTTCAGGAAATAAATAAATATGTAAGAACATTTCTATGTAAGGGTAAAATATGTAGGGTCTCCATAGAAAAATTAACATGGAAATATAAATTAGGATTACAATTTCCAAATTAAAAAAAAAATTATTACCAAGTGGCACAAATAAGATTTCTTGATTCCTTTTTGAGAAAGGACAGAAACCTGCATGGGTAAAAATAGAATTAGAGAAAATAGGAAAGAGAATAGCAGAGGATTTTATATAAAAATGGGAAGTGACATTAATATCTGGTGAGAAAGAAGCCCCTCTGTTAAAACATATGATTAATACTTGGAACAAGATAAATGGTGAAATTGGAATGGGGGTATCACCTACAATGCCTTTGATTCAAAAGAGACATTCCTTTTACAATGGGTAATCAATTTTTAGATATCTGGTCTCTTAAAGGGATCAGACATATTGAAGATTATTATGAGGGAGAACATTTGATGTCATTCGATCAATTAAAAATTAAGAATAGAATACTAACACACTCTTCTGCTATTTTCTATTAAGAACATATTTAAGGGATAAATTAGCCCAACAATGCTATTACCGAAGTGTAGTGATGTGGAGACTCTGATCCAAAAGCGAAATATGAAGAAATGTACTTCTGTCATGTATCTTTTACTTCAAATGGGAACTCCTAAGCAGGGGGTTCAGAAGTCTAGAGAGAGAGAGATGGGAATCAGATTTAAATGTTAGAATTGATGAACAAAACTGGTCTGACCTTAATTGGGATAGTATGATCAATACAATAAACGTAAGGTACAGGTCAGTTCAATACAATTGTTTACATCAATTATATCTAATGCACCTACAACCTCATCCCATTACTGCACTTTTAGGACTACTGGATTTGGACTTTGGCCACTTATCTGCTTCAGCTTGTCATGTGATTGTATTTGTTACTTTAATAGCTAGGAGATCCATTTTACTCAAATGGAAAGACCCGAAACCATTTCAATGGTTTTCCCAAACTATAGCATGTTTAAATTTAGAAAAATATTATAAGTGGTACTGCTGACCCTTTGGTTACATTTGAGGAAACATGGAGGCCATTAATTCAACATTTTCATATGATGTAAGCTGATTATTTCCGAATCCTATTCAACAATTATTTTGTGTGAGTGTAGAGGAGAAGAATTAATTACAAAATAATTGTTTAACTGCTGAAACATGGAGGCCCAGCTTTTGTTTTCTATTTTGTTTTCTTTCTTAGTTCGGGCGATATTTTTGTAATAAAATTTGATTCTTTTTCATGTTTGGCTTTAAGAGATTGGGAGGCTCTGTTTACATATGTTGTTCGATGTCTGTGTTTGTATGTTAACTGTTACTAATGAAATCTGATCTCTTTGTATCATTCTTATGTTTATTAATCTGAAACAATAAAAAGATCGAAAAATAAATAAATAATTATATCTCACACCTCAGAAATTAAATAGGTTGAAGTCATATTTATCAGATCAATGCTTTATATGTAGCAAAGAAATAGGTACTTTATGACATTCAACTTGGTCATGTGCCGAGATAAGACCTTTTTGGATAGATTTAGGAATTTTTTAGAATAGGTTACAGGAATAAAGCTTCCACAAATTTGGCGTCCAAATTTACAAATTTCAAGTATAAATTTGCAGACGTCTTCCTAATCCTATCGGTTTACATTAACAATCTCCAAAGAATTAAATGGAATATATAATTGGATATCTGTGAGGCACTTTCTTGGCAAGCTTTTCATTTTTTTTGCTTTTCTTTCTTCCTTCCTTCCTTTCCTTTTTTCCATTCTTATCTTTTTCTTTTAATTTTCCTTTTCCTTTTGGGGTTTCTAGGATGGGAGGGGGTTGGGGGAGTGGGGGATTTAACCATCATGAAGTGTATAATGGATTTATTTTTTTCTATTTGTATCTTTTCAAATTTGTAACTGACTACATGTATGGACAAAAATTTTAAGTAAAATATTCAAAAAAATGAAACGACGTATCCAAAAGAGAGAAATGTAAAGAAAGAAAGAAATATAAACAAACTGACTGCAATACAGAAAATAAATATTCAATAATAAATAATGTGCAAAGTAAGAGGCCTTAAATGAATTTCTGAATGAGTTTGTTGTTTATGAGTCTGAGGGTGGAGGGCAGCAGCTGTTCCTGAACCTGGTGGTACGAGTCTTGTGGCACCTATACCACTTTCCTCATGGCAGCAGTGAGAGCAGAGCATGTCCTAGATGGTGTGGTTCCTTGATGATTGCCACTGCTCTGCTCTCCAATGGCACTATTCCATGTAGATGGTCTTGATGGAGGGGAGAGTTTTGGCAGTCATGTACAGGGGTGTGTCCACTGCATTTTGCAGGGCTTTCCACTCAGAGGTATTGATGCAGCCAGTTAGCACACTTTTAACTACACAACTGCAGAAGTTTGCCAAGGTTTGTGATGTCATGTCAAATCTCCGCAAACTCCTAAGAAAAGGACTGACGTGCTTTCTACACTATGATGTTCATGAGTTGGGTCCAGGAAAGGTTCTCTGAGATAGTGACTCTCTGGAATTTAAATTTGTTCACCTTCTTCACCTCTGATCCCCCAATGATCACAGAATTGTACACCTCTGATTTTCCCCTCCTAATCAACTCTTTGGTTTTGGTGACATTGAGGTTGTTGTAGACTCAATCTAGATACCAAGCATTTTGCAAGTTTCCAGGAGTTTGAAATGGTGAAGCTAATAAGTAGAGTTCAATTGTGAAGTTTAAATTTAGAATTTTAAATTTAGACATACAGCATGGTAACAGGCCATTTCGTCCCATGAGTCTGTGATGCCAATTTATACCCAATAACCTACCCCCCAGTACATTTCAAATGGTGGAATACTCACGCAAACACAGGAAGAACATAGAAATTCCTTACAAACAGTGTGGGATTTGAACCCAAGACCCGATCGCTGGCGCTGTAAAGGCATTGTGGTGACCTCTACGTCAACCATGCTGCTGTTGGTATTTTTTTTCTCAGTTATCTTCTGTGTATCCCATAAACTTGAGTAGGAACAAATATTTAATGACAATTGCAGTATCTTTCATAAACATAGAATACAGTAAGAAATGTATTTTGTAACAGTAGATGTTCAAATCTGTCTTCTTTCCAGTTCAGACAAAGGCTGTAAGCCTGGTGTGCCACCTGTTCTTTCATGGTGTAGAGGGAGGAAGAATGGGGAGGAGATGAACACCACTTGTGAATCTGCAGGAGTCTACGTCAAAGAGACTGGATGCAGACTGGGTGGTCATTTCGTTGAGCACCTTCTCTTTGTCTGCTGCAATAGTGGGGACTTCCCAATCACCAAACACTTCAATGCCACACCCCATTCCCACACCAACATGTCTGTCCATGGCCTCATGTACTGCCAAACTAAGGCCACCCACAAATTGGAGGAACAATACCTTATATTTTGTTTGGGCAGTCTCCAAGAAGATGCCATTAATATCAACTTCTCTGGTTTCTGTTAGTCCCCTTCCCTGTTTCTCTCTCGCTTCTTTCTGCCAGCTCCCCACCCCCTTCCCTTTCCATTCAGAGAGCTTCCCTTCCCTGTCACCTCAGTTTTTTCTCTTCTGCACCACCACTCATATATGCATATGACCTCACCTGTTGGTCTGTGTTTCTCTCCCTGCCCCTTTTTCCTTCCTCCCCCCCCACATTTTCATTCAGGCACCTGCCTGCTCTTTTGCTCATACTTCACAGAGGGCTCAGGTCCGAAACATTGGTTAGATATCTTTGCTTCCTATGAATGCTGCGTGATCTGCTGAGTTTCTCCAGCACTTCAATCATAGCAACCACAGATTTTCTTGTTTAATTCCATTCAGCCCTTGTGCCTTTTCTGCTACTCAATAAAATCATGACTGATTTTAAAACCTCAGCTCCACTTTCTTGTGCTAACTACACATACCTTGATTCCTTTAATATCTAAAGATCTCACCATTTCTATCTTAAATAGACTCAGCAATTGACCTCCCACAATTCTCTCGTGTTGAAAACTCCAAAGATTCACTACCCTCTATGTGAAAAGAAATCCCTCCTCCGCTCAGTCCTGAATAGCTGAGTATGTGGAGCCTAGTTCTGGACAGTCTAGCTATGGAAAAGATCAACTCCACAACTGTCCTGTCAAGACTTCTAAGAATTTTGTATTGAAGACTTGAAATCATGAGAGAATGGACAGTTGAGATCCCATTTTACCTAATCCAGGGCAAAAGCATCACTTGCTAGAAGACAAGCATTTAAGGTGAAAGGAGGAAATTTAAGGGAGACATATTGGACACATTTTTTTAAATATTTTATAGGTGGTTGAATGGGTTGCCAAGAGTGGTGGTGAAGGCAGATACAATAGTAGTGTTGAAGAGGCTTCTAGATGAATATGAAAATGAATGGATTAAAGGGATATCTATCAGGTGCAAGCAGATTTTTAGTTTGATTTGTTCATCATAGACATGTGGGCCGAAGAGCTTGCTCATGTAATGTGCTGTTCTACATTCTAACAGTTTTTATTCTTCATACTACTAGAGTAAAAGGCTGAATTTGTCTCCTAATATGACAAACCCACCACCCCAATTAGGTGAAACTTTGCAGTATTATCTCTATCTTCTTCCTTAGAAGTAAGACCTATGCACAGTATTCTAGGTGTGTGGGCACATTTTTCCCTCTATACGCTGAGCAAGACATCTCGATCCTAGTACTCAAATCCTTATTCGATAAAGGGCAATTCATTGTTGCTTCTAAACTTCTTGTGTACCTTCAATTACATTCATATACATACAAGGACACTCAATTCCTTTCAACTACCAGCTCCTTTCAATCTCTCACTATTGACAAGATAAGTTTCATTATTATTTTTGCTAATAAGGTAGATGCAATGTCCTTGCCTTTTCATTTCACCCCTCTGTACGGTCTGAAGCCCCTCTGCATCCTACTGATGACCCAGATTGCCACTCAGCAAACATGAAATAATTATCCTTAATCCCCTCATCCAAGTTATTGATTAGCTTGTGAACAACTGGGTTTCCATCACTAATCCTTGCAGCAATTTATTTGTTTACATCGTGGCTTTTAATGTCTCAAAGCGATTTCTCAAATGGTAAGGTTTAAAAGAGATATTTTTGAAAATATTGCATAAGAAGTCTGTAACAAATCTGCACATTTCTATTTAAAATGTAATAGAATAATGATGTTTCATATTTTGTGTCATTGTGACTCAAACCTTGTGAGGACCTAAATTTATTATAGAGTTGCTGTTAAACAAAAATCACACAATCTTTTAAGGGCCTGCTGAAATTGACAATTTTTGATGAGAAATCAACCAAAAGCATTACAAAGTTTACTGACAGTTGATGTCCACTTTTTACCTCATTCCTCCCCACTTTTAGCTCTTGTTACTCAATAATAGAATGATGCAGTTAACCGTGCTGCCAGCGTGGGTGTCCATTGGTACTGTGGACTATCATCTGCAGCTGGCAAGTTACTTCCTCTGGCAAATATAGAACCGCACCCAAAATACAAAATAAAATTCCCGTAATAACTGATTCTGATACCTCAATGAGTCACACTCCACACTGTTATTTTTAAGAGTTCACTGTTCCAGGCTTTCACTTTTATGTTACAGATAAGAATGCAAATTACACTAGAATATCTATCTGAATTTCATTTGAGTGCACTCTAGAAAAACCTGATTAAAAGCCAAGAATAATAATTAATCATTGACATTAAAATCCTTTAAAGTTTATATTATTTCCTAACATGGTTTCCTTTAAAACCTCTTTTAAGAAAAGGGAACAAACATTATCTTCAACTAGAACAAACAAATATCTTCACATCTATTTGACCAGGATTTTAAATACAGAAAACTCAAGCATCACATGGGTTTGAAATGGATAATTATTTAATTACCTGGTTCCCAATGCATGATCCAGCGGAGAGAGGAGCTGGCCAAAGTTGATTAGAGGGGCATCCTAGCAGAGATGACAATAGAGTAGCAATGGCAGGTGTTTCTGGGAGTAATTCTTATAAGATGCAGGATCATTTCATCCACAAAAAAGGAAGCAACATTCTATGAGACAACTGTGCTGACAAGGGAAGTCAAAACCAGCATTAAACAATTTAGTGGGTAGCTAGAGGTTTGGGAAGCTTTTAAAATCCAACAGAGGGCAACTAAAAAAAATCCAAAGAGTGAAAAGATGAAATATAAAGGAAACAATACACAAAAGGCTGGAAGAACACAGCAGGTCAAGCAGCATCCTTGAAAGGAAATAGAGCGCTAATGTTTCAGGCTGGAAGCCTTAAACTAGCCAATAATATACAAGAGGATTACCAGAAAGCTATGTCTTAAGAGCAGAATGAGGCCATTCAACCAACTGAGTTTGCTCTGCTATTGAAATCGTGGATGATGTATTTTTCTTTCAACCCCATTCTCTTGCTTTCTCCCAATAATCTTTGAGGCCCTTACTTACCAGGAACCTATCAACATCTGCTTTAAGTATACCCAATGGCTTTGCCTCCACAGTTACCTCATATTTAAGTTTATTATCAACAGTTTGTGTGTGTGATATGTGTGAGAAATGTATTATGTGTGTGCACTGTGGTCCAGAGAAATGCTGTTTCATCTGGTCATACACCAGTACAGACCAGATGAAATAGCATTTCTCTGGACCACAGTGCATACACATAATACATTTCTCACACAGCACATCATTATCATATATATGAATAAAAATATTATAAAATAAATATTTATAAATATTCCAGAATGATTTATTCAATTTCATTAATGTGAGACTCAAGGCTACAAGATACTTTGGATCATGGGAATGGAAGGAGGCCATTGTAAATCTCAAATGTTCTCATCTTTTCACATCATTTATGGCTGATATTTAATTCAAATTCACCAATTAATTCTGATTCATAACTGTGATGTTTTCATCATATAAAACCTATTAAACACAGAATAGAAAAGTTCCATTGAGCCATCTGTGGTGAATCTCTGCTAAGCTGCCTGTCTCCCCTCTGGCGAGCCTTGCTGTACTAACATTGGCTGTGCATTATCTCTACTGTTAAAGACACTCCCCTTGGGTATAACTGTGTATGCACCCATTGACTTTCATTATTGTACCAGAAGTTTCTGCTAATAAAAGCCATGAATATTGCTTGACCGCATCGTCTTTGTCTACTTCATCAACTGGCGCTACACCAACATTAACACAGATTTTGAAAGAGTTCCTAGAAGTTAATATACTGGAGGTTTTTAAATTTCAGATTACCAGCTTTTATGTTTTTTGTAAGGTTATGGGTCTCTTGTTAGCTAAATTTCACTTTTAATTATTTAACAAAATAGGTGAAACGAGCCGCAGAAATGAGTATGAGAATTAATCACTGACTTGATCATACTCAGTTATCCTGCTTTTATGTCTAAGTATGTATGTTAATAATCTGAACATTATTTATCACTGTAAACATTGATATATGGCTCCTTTCATGACAACTTACTAGATGGTTTTTAAATAACCACAGGACTAGGGAGAAAGCAAATGCATGATTTAAGCTATTAACTGATATAATCAATTCCATAATTATAAACAGCTTGCTGTAAAGCACCTGACGTCACAGAATTAACAACAGACTATTACTAACACTGGCCAACAGACAACTCTGTCATTTATAGTTAACCACAAAGGGAGATCCTGATTTGTGCATATTTCCTTTTGAAATATTTTAAAGACAGTGATCGGAATCTATGTTTTATAAAATATTTTGTTGCTTCTTATTGAAATAAATGTTCATTAATGGAATTAAAAATGATTAATATATGAGAATGAACCATTACATATGATTATTTTACTTTTATTCAATATAGGCATCGCTGGCAAGAGCAGCATTTATTGGTCATGCAGACATGCCCTTGAGAAAATGGCAGTGGGCAACTTTTTGAATTGCTGTAGTTCTCCCACAATACACTGGGGTGCAAATTTCAGGACTTTGACCAAGCGATTATGTATTTCCAATCCAAGGTGGTATGCAACTTGGAGGGGAACATGCAGGTGGTGGTGTTTTCATGATGACAGAGTTTGGAAGTTCTGTTGGAGTAATTGCTATGGATTCTGTAGATGGTACACACTCGAGCTATGGTGCATTGGTAGTTGAGGAAAAGGTTACTTAGAGAGGGCTGCTTTGTCTAGAATGGTACCAAGCTCCTTAAAAGCTGCTGGAGATATATTCAATCAAGCAAGTACAAAGTTTTCAATCATACTCTTGACGTATGCCTTGTAGATGATGGGATTCTGCAGTGATTCACAAGTTAAATATATCTGCTGTAGAATGCCCAGCCTCTGACCTGATCTTGTAGCCACAGGATGGTCCAGCTGAGCTTCTGGTCAAAAATGATCCTCATGGTTAATGGAGGGGCATTTGGTGGAGAAAATGACACAGGGAGGTGTTTAGACTCGCTTGTTGAAGATAATCATGGTCTTGCAATTTGTTGTGCAGATGTTACTCATCATTTACAAGCCTATGTCTAAATATTGCTAAGGTCTTGCAGTAAACATCTGTGGATTCTGTGGCTTAGCTGGGGGAGGGGACCATCATTTCCCCTGAGCACATTTTCAAAAGTGGTGGCTGTTTGAACATGGTGCTCACTGCTCAGTCTCCTGTGATATCTGCAGATATAGTTACACCCCTCCTAAAAAGGTAAAAATCCATACTAATAGTGAAATGACTAAGATAAATGAAGTGGGTTGCAGTGGAAATGAACTCTTGTTTTGTGTCTTTATGGTGACCCACTTACTAGCAAGCAAACCAGCTCCCAAAATGGCAGATGTGCAATGGAAAACAAAGAAAATTGACCTGCATCCAACATAGGTTTTTATTTGAGCTGATGACATCACTAATGACATCACTTTCTGTCCATGTGACAGAAGCAATGATGTATATAAGCCTAGCATGCAAGTCTGGAGGTGTTAGTCTTGCATTAGACGCCACAGTATGTACATTGGCTTCCCTGTGTATACATCAACTTGACAACGTGTACAGCAATGTCTATAGTAGCTCAGTATGGAATACTTTGCCACATCCTTTAAATTTTACTTTATGTTACTTTTGATTTATATTTGGTTCCTTTAAGAGTCTGTTACTCTATTGATGTTCTGGATTTGTGTGAGACTTGGAAAATCAAAAATAAAACATTAAAAAAAACAGCTCCCATCATTTTGCTTTTGAGAATAAACTGACTGATTTCTGGTTCATTTTGCTATTTATGAATGGGGAATATCTGTGTAATTTTCTGCTTATTAGAGAGAGCTAGTACTTTACCTGCACTGGAATACACTGGCTAGTCCTCAAACTTAGGACTTCAATTCTACAGCAGGTTGGCTGTCTAGCTGTATTCAATGCTCTCAGCCATTTCTTGCTATCAAATAGAATAGCTTTAATTGGCTTCTGTGATTTTAAAATATTTTTAATATAATTTAGAAATACAGCACGGTAAAAGGTCCTTCTGGCCCACAAGCACATGCTACCCAAATATGCCCATGTGACCAATTAACCTGGGAAGAAAGCAGAGCACCCAGAGGAAACCCACATGGACACAGGAAAAACATACAATCTCCTCTCTGACAGCACTGGATTCACACTGGGATCACTGGTGCTGTAATAACATTACACTAATCATGTCACCTATGATGGTGAGAACCTCAGGAGGAAGTCAAGGTGGATCATGTACTGTTATGGCTGATTATGGCTGCAAATGCTTCAACTCAGTCTTTATGACTTTCTTGCTGAAACAGCTAGAAAAGATGGAGATGTACTTGGAGGTTCCCCACATGCTAGCTGTTTAATTGTTCATCACCTTTGATAAATGGTGGAAGAGGAATTACATTAACCTGATATATTTGTTGTAAGATGGCTTTGCTTTGTATTTTGCAAATATATTCTAGAGCTGCAGCCCCAGTATTAATTGTCTATAGCACATCATAGATGTCCAATTTGATGCCCTATCTGTTCAGTGTTGTTCAAAAGGACTTGTTAACTGAGGGAGAAAAGTAGGTGTTAATAAGGAGGTGGTTTGCTTGCTCATAATGATCAGATGCTATAGGGTCTGATGTCAATGTTGTATGCCTTCAGGGCTACTGCCTCTCACCTGCATGTCACAGTACAGCTAACTATGGTGCGTCAGTCCTGGTTGGGCTGGGATTGTGATGGAAGAATCTGGTACATTGTCTGGATGAGCCGATTCTTTGATTCTGACCACATTAGATTCTTGCTTAACTTCCCCATATGGCAAGTTTTCATCTTAGGCAATGTGCCATAGGTTTGTAAAGAGCACTTTGCAAAGATGACTGAGCTGTGAGCAATTTTGCCATAGCTAGATTTGATGTCTGGATTGACTCTTTTATTCTTTCCCTTATCTTAACCAATTGAATACAATGCAATGGAATGACTTGCCATTTCAGAGAGCATTTAATTGGTGGGTCTAGAGTTACATATGGGCCAAATCATGAAAAGATTGCAAATTTGCTCCTCTGCTGGACATTAGAAAACCTTGCAAGGCTTTATGGCAAAATAGTAGCTTAGTAGTCATCTTACTATTTAAAAAAAAAATTCCATACTATTAACTGAATTTAACTTTCATCTGCTTGGTGGGATATAAACTCAGGTTCCTGGATTGGCAGTCCAGGCTGCTTGATTACTAATTTGGTAATTGAATTGCTCTCATCTTCCACTCTGATTGCCTTTGCTGTTACATGAAAACTGTGCAAAAATAATGCACTGTAAAGTACAGAAAATACTTTGTGCTGAAGGAACTCCTTTGGCCAATGTGTATGGTGTATCATGATCAATCCAAATGAGTTTGTGTTCAAACTGAAAAAAATATTCACATATTCTCATAACCTCAAAATATCTCAAATGGTTTAGTCAGTTAAAAACTTTTTAATTGTAGGCACAGTGGTGACCTTAAAATCAGCACGGACAAAACAGCTAGAGTTTTTGCAGACACTTTCAACCTCTTGCTACTATGGTCTAAGGTCCTACAATTTGCTTTAAAAGGACATCCATCATATTGGTGCCAGAGAGGAGCAGGGTGCTCTGCCTTAACAACTATTGGCTGGGGGCACTTACTTCCATGGCGATGAAATGCTTCGAGCGGTTTCAGCACAAATTAAATCTTGCCTCAAGTAGGACGCGGACCTACTTCAATTTACCTACTGCTATCACAGATCAACACCAGATGCCATTTCACTGGCCCTCCACTCTGCATTAGACCACCTGGGCAACAAGAACACCCACATAAGGTTGTTGTATTTTGACTCAGTGGTTAGCACCATGTAAGGAAAGGATTTCGGATTTATAAGCAATTGGGATCTCTTCTAGAGCAGAGGTGACCTATACAAGAGAGGCACTGGTTACACCTGAACCAGTGGGAGACCAGTATTTGCAAACTTCACCCAGGAGGCTTTAAACTAAACTAGCAGTGATTTGAATTCCAAGGTGGAGAGAGAGGGATTGGAAAAGTGAAGGATACAAAGGAAAGCAAAGGAGGTATATTGAAGCAAAACAGGATGGTGGAGGACAAACCAAGTTTGTTGATTTATCATCTGAATGTACAAGTACAACCCAATGAAATAGTGTTCTCCAATCCTTGGTGCAAAGCAATGCAAACACACATAAAGACACAACATATACAAACAAACATTTGCACTGTACATATATACAAGAATTAAAATAAATAAATAAATAGATAGCTAAATGGATAGATATTATTTTTAAATAAATAGAAATGTAATGGACAGTTTGTATGAGCAGTTCATCAGTCATTCTGCAGTCTCATTATGATGGGGAAATCTGAAGAGGAAAGCTTTGAGCTTAGGGCATGGATAGGAATACTGGGATATTGAACACATAACAGAGACATGGTTGAAAGAGAATCATGATAAAGGGCAAACAGTTCAATATTTCCAGGTACTGTTGTTATAGATGTTAGGTTATAGATGCACAAATATCATTGTGAAGAAAGCACGTCAGCAAACCTTTACAAATATGTAGTGGAAAGTATGCTGACCAGCTGAATCATAGTATTGCAGTTAGTTTGTTTAGATTTCAATCTTTTGCACTACTGGTAAGTAGAAAAGTATCTAAGGGCTATATGCGATGTCATGTATGGATTCTGACAATAAACTGAACTTTGAGCTTTTCTTCCTGCCTTTGCAACTGATCCTTGATTTTCTTATTGGCATATTCCAAATAGTACAAATGACAAGAATATCTCCTCCTTGCTTATCATCAGTAGAGGGGCATCTCAAGGCTGTGTGCTTAGTCTGTTGATCCATCCTTTTATACCCAGATTACAAAGCCAACTTCAGCTCCAACACAATCAATAAGTTTGCTGACAACACACTGTTCTTGGACTGAATAAAGGGTAATGATGTCAGAAAATAGGATGAAGTTCCTGGATCTGGTTGTGTGATGCCAGAACAGATCTGCAAAATGGCGTCACTGCAGCGATGCTCCTGGTCCGGACCCACTAAAAGCAGATATACAGCGCTTTAAATGGGCTGTTAAAGGAGCCAAAGGTAGGTTTATTTAAAATCCTGTGACTTTGGGGTCTGTGGCCAAGAAGGCGTCACCTATGATCAGCAGCAGGCCATGAGGGGTTACAAACTCCAGGGGAGCAGAGGACTGGAGCAGGGCATCAGAAAATGGAGAGACCATCCCCTATTTAAGAAGGAGAAGCAGAGGAAATGACTCACGGGATGATGTCCACAGCAGAGTGCCAGTGAGGGGGCTCTACAGCTGAAAGACCATGCAGTGGGCTGCTGGCAACTCGAGGCGAGGAACCCACATAGGTTGGGAACTGCTGGAGATTGCAATCGCGAGACTCATGCTGGAGATTGGCTTGAAACTGGCTGAAGGGGACTAGGTATCAAAACTGGGAGCAAGAGGGTGCCAAGGGCACTGAGGAGTTCCTGTTCTTAGAGGTTCAGATCTGGAGCTCAGGTTGCCAATGGTTTGGACTGCATACTGTGTGGCTCCAGAAGCTCTGGAGGTGAATCTAAGGACACTCTGTGACTCTGGGAGGACTCTCCTTTGCTTCTTTTTCTGACAGTAAGAGGTGCCTCAGGCAATTTCTGTCAATAGTGAATCTGTCTGTCTACAGCAGGCAAAACCAAATTTCATGTAATATGATACTGTTTTATTACAATGAAAATAAATTGAATATTGAACAATCTTGCTCTCACTATCAAGAAGACCAGGAGCTTATTGTGGACGTTAGTAGGAGGACATTAAGGGACTATGCACCTGTTTTCATTGGCAAGATGGCGGAGGAGAGTGTCATTCTGCTGTCACTCTTCCTCCCTGATCATGTACAAAGGGATTCCAAATCCAAACCAAGAATACTGGTAATGAATCTGTCACTTTTCCTCCCTGATCATGTACAAAGGGATTCAAATCCAAACCAAGAATACTGGTAATGAATCTGTCACTCTTTCTCCCTGATCATGTACAAAGGGATTCAAATCCAAACCAAGAATACTGGTAATGAATCTGTCACTCTTCCTCCCTGATCATGTACAAAGGGATTCCAAATCCAAACCAAGAATACTGGTAATTAATCTGTCACTCTTCCTCCCTGATCATGTACAAAGGGATTCAAATCCAAACCAAGAATACTGGTAATGAATCTGTCACTCTTCCTCCCTGATCATGTACAAAGGGATTCCAAATCCAAACCAAGAATACTGGTAATGAATGAAAAGGTTGTAATAAAAATGTGAACTCAAACAGAAAAAGACGCAAAACAACCGTATATTATTTTAAAAATATTTGTATAAGGATGTGCTTTCAATTATCCATATTTAAATTATTCAGCCAAGGACTATTTTTTCACAGTCACAAAAGGCTATTTTTCTGTTTCTCTTATTTGGGGTGAAATCAGAAAGATATAAAGGACCTAGTTTGTCAGCTGGAGTACAATTTATTGTAACAATTCAGAAAGTTGTGTATACTTCAAAGCAATAAATAAAACAGTTTAATATTGATGTTGCATGGGCTTCACAATTATGTGAAAACATCAATTTGCAAAATTTATTGTAGTATCTTCCCATGTGAAGATGTTCCTGGGTCCATCCCTCTGAAGGAAAACACAATGGTATGAAAAAATGCTGTAGCCCAACACTAGATGGCACCATTGAAACATAACTCGGTCAATCCTTACAAACAAATTTTAAATATCCATGCAACTATTTCAGTATTTCCTGTCAACGTGAAGAGCTATACCCACTGATGCTGTATAGTTCTACCCTTTTAAATAATTATATATTGCCAGTGTTTTCACAAAATGATGATCATTTATTTTTACCTGATATATATGGAATAAATTCCACTTAGCTACAGGAAATCTGAAACTTGTAACAACACTGATATTTTTAAATATTTTTTTATTTTTCACACTGTGAACCATATCAACCAAAATATGTACAAACATTTCTCATTAAATATACACAGTGGCATTTTCTCCCTTTTTACCCCCTTTCCCTCCCTCCCCTCTTCCCACCCCCCTCCAAAACCCATAAGTAAAAATGAACATGTTCCCAAGGATACAATACTTATTTCAAACATTACCAAATCTCTTAACAGGTACCGGAACATATACTTTATAAGTGAGATGAAAAGTTGGTGCAATACAAAAGCTCACCCATATTGCATCATTTACTTAATATATGGAAGAAGATCCACTTAGAAAGGAAAAAAATGGATAACCAAATACCAAAATTATGATTGACGCAAAATCCACTAATCCCTTTTACAGTAGATGACCTTTCCTTTAGAGAATGGGAGAGACAATGTGGTCAAACAATAATCATGGCTTTTATTAGCAGAAACTCATGGTACAATAATGAAAGACAATAGATGCATATACAGTTATATCCAAGGGGAGTGTCCTTAACAGTAGAGATAATACACAGCCAATGTTAGTACAGCAGGGCTTGCCAGAGGGGGGAGACAGGCAGCTTGGCAGACATTCACCGCAGTCTCCCCCCAGCAGAAGAAGGGTTAAAATCAAAAGGACAGCTGCTAGGAAAGGCTGACACCATAAGATTCACAGACACCATGTTTGTCCTCGAGATACTCTAACAGCCAAAATAAGCCAGTAACATTAGCCCTTTCAACCTACCCGTTGCCCTGCGTGGTACGGCTGGTGGCAATTCCTTTTCGTAGCAGGGCTCGCCGCAGTTCAGCGCTCATGAATGCTGAGCCACTATCGGTATGAATGTAATTGTGAAAACCAAAAATGCTGAAAATTCTGTCAAGTGATTTAATGACAGACGCTGACAAGACGTCAGGGCAGGTTATCGCAAAGGAAAACCTGGAATATTCATCAATTACAGTAAGAAAATATACATTTTTGTTGTTGGAAGGTAACGGCCCTTTAAAATCTAAGCTAATCCTCTCAAAAGGTCGGGTTGCCTTGAGGAGAGTGGCCTCTGGAAGTATTGCGGTTTGAAGTATTGCGGTTTGCATTCTGCGCAAACAGGACAGCTTTTAGTCAGTTTCCTGACTTCTTCCAGAGAGTAAGGAAGGTTGTTAGCCCTTATGTAGTGGAAGAATCTCGTGACTCCTGGGTGGCACAGTTTGCTATGGATCTCTTTTAGCCCCTCCAGCTGAGCACCAGCAGCAGATTGTGACAATGCGTCACAGGGATCATTTAACCTGCCTGGTCTGTACTGGATCTCATAATTATAAGTTAAGAGTTCTATTCGTCAGCGTGCCATCTTATCGTTCTTGATTTTACTTTTGTGTTTAGTACTGAACATGTAGGCTACAGATTTCTGACCAGTGACAAGAGTAAATTTTCTGCTGGCTAGAAAGTGTCTCCATTCGCGAACAGCTTCAATAATAGCCTGGGCTTCTTTTGTAATGGCAAGATGTTTAAGTTCAGGTCCGCGTAACGTGCAGGAGAAGAATGCCACAGGTTTGCCCTTTTGATTAAGGGTTCCTGCCAAGGTACAATCTGAGGCAAGTTTCCACTTGGAATGGGACATCCTCATCAATGGACGAGAGTGCAGCTTTGGCAATATCAGCTTTAATTCTCTCGAAAGCCTTCACGGCCATGAAAGAGAGAGGAAAAGATTTAGTGTCAAACAGAGGGCGTGCCTTTGTGGCATAGTCCCGAACCCATTTGCAGTAGTAGGAAAAGAATCCCATACACCTTTTGACTTTTGCTGAGTTTGGGGGGGGGGTGGTAACTTCTTAAGGGGGGCCATTCTTTCCAAGTCGGGGCGGATTTCGAACTTGCAGACAATGTAGCCCAGAATGGGCTGTTGCATTGAACACACACTTGCCCTCGTTAAATGTAAGGTTGAGTTCTTTAGCTGTTGCTAAACATTTCTTTAAGTTGTTGTCATGCTCAGCCTGTGTTTTCCCATAGATAGTGACATTATCCAGATAGGGAAACGTACCCTGTAACTCATACATCCTAACAATCGTATCCATTTCCCTCTGAAACACTGACACACCATTAGTGACTTTAAAAGGTACCCTTTTAAACTGGTATAACCCCCCCCCCCCACCCCATCAGCCTCAAAGGCTGTATAGGGTCATTCCTTTTTTTTAAATGGGGATTTGGTAGTAAGCCGCTTTGAGGTCGATAGTGGAGTACACTTTGAATTCCGTTAACTGATTAACCATTTCATTGAGACGTGGCAGGGGATAGGCATCCATGTTAATGTAATGGTTGATTGTCTGGCTGTAGTCAATAGCCAGTCGCAACTTCTACCTGGGCTCGCCACAGACTCTTACTGGGTTCAATTACTCCCACTTTAAGCAATCTTTGGGTCTCAGCTTTGATAAACTCACGATCCTCTTTGCTGTAAGAATGGCTCTTAGTGGCAATCGGCCGACACTCGGGGGATAAATCACTGAAAAGGGAGGGAGCTTTGATCTTTAATGTGGACAGACCACAGTAACAAGCGCAGGGGATGGTAAATGTAGGTAGTGGCTCACCAAAATTTAACCCTACACTTTTCATCTGAGATTGAATATCTAACCCCAGTACCATAGGGGCGCAGAGCTGCGGCATAATAAAGAGCCACACATCAGCCAGGCAATGTCCCTGCAAATTTAAAGTAACTTTACACTTGTCCTATACAGTTTTGTAAGTTCACTACAAGCCATCAATATCTTTCGGTTCGCTGGATATCTCTGCAAATTTAAGGCTCTGGCAACTCTCTCATGGATGTAGCTGTCAGCACTCCCCGAGTCTACTAGACAATCAAGAGTCTCACCATTCACTTCCCCCTTCATAGTCGACCGTTCCATTCTGTAACATCCCCCAAGCTTTGGAGTCAATTGAGCATTCACAGGGGATCTCACCTTGCCATCACTTGAACTCCATTCAGCCTGTTCATCTGAAGATTCCCCCTTTACACAGTTGTCTTCCATTCCTGCAGCTCCAGGATGCATTTTCTTAGTGCTTCTATTCTTCTTCTTATCAGTGGGAGTACTTTTCGCCTTACATGCTTTATGCAAAGTGGCCGAGTTTCCCACAACAGCTGCAGGTAGCAAATCGAGCCAGGCACTTCTGTCTGGAGTGCCAGCTATTATCACAGAAGTAGCATTTTTCAGAAGTTTACCTTTTTCTTTCCTTTGGGGTTCCAGCACTCCTGGATGTTTCCTTTTCAGTTTCTAGCATTTCACTGGAACGCATGGCATTTCTCAGTGTTTTGGCTAGAGTGACTGCTTGGTCGTAGGTTAAGGGCTCCGTCTCCAGCAGCCTCTGTCGGATGTAACTGGAGTCAATCCCATTGACTAAAGCATCCAGCTTTAAGGCATTGCGGTGTTATTGCTCATGGACTGCCCTGACATCACATTCATTTGCCAATGAGTTGAGAGCCAGTGCATAGGCAGCATCATTTTCCCTGGGTTTCTGCTGTCTAGTCAGCAACTGGTGTTGAGCAAGCACCACATTCCGTGGCTCTGCATAATGAGCAGTCAGACGTTCCCTGGCTATAGCCAGAGTGGAAGCTCCTTGCGTTATGGAGAAAGGGACCTCACCCAGCAGAGAGTTCAGGTGGCCCCACTGTATCGCCTCATCGACCACGTTGTTTTGAGCCATGTAGTAATTGAAACAAGCAATCCAGTGGTTGAAAATTTTTCTGGCCCTCGGGGCAGACTGGTCGATTATCAGCCGCTCTGGCTTGAGTGTTGCATCCATTTCTGCTAATAAAATTGAAATGCCAGTTGAAGAAGTAGACAAAGACGATGTGGTCAAACAATAATCATGGCTTTTATTAGCAGAAACTCATGGTACAATAATGAAAGACAATAGATGCATATACAGTTATATCCAAGGGGAGTGTCCGTAACAGTAGAGATAATGCACAGCCAATGTTAGTACAGCAAGGCTCGCCAGTGGTGGTGGGGGGGGGGGGGGGGGGGTGAAGGGGGGAGAAAGGCAGCTTGGCAGACATTCACCACAAGGTTCTATTGCTAAGGCAAACAATGAGGGGAATAATGGACATCCCTGTCTAATTGACCTACTTAATTTAAATTGGTTTGATACATATCCATTTACTGCTACCTTTGCCAACAGTCCATTATACAATGCTTTAATCCAATTAATATATTTTTCTGGTAGATTGAACTTCTGTAATAATTTAAATAAGTAGTTCCACTCTATTCTGCATCTAAAGCAACACCCACTGTTGGTTTCTTATTTCCTTGAATTAGATTAATAAATTTACAGACATTATCCGCTGTTCGTCTTTTCTTAATAAATCCAATTTGATCTTGTTTTACTATTTTTGGTACACAATTGGCCAATCTGTTTCCTAATAATTTCGCTATTATCTTATAATCTGAGTTAAGTAGAGATATTGGTCTATATAATGCTGGTGTTAATGGATCCTTCCCAGTCTTTGCTATTACTGTAATTATTGCTCTTACATTAATCTGGCAATTTTTGTGTTCCTTCTACCTGGTTCACTACTTCCAGGAGAGGAGGAATTGATAACTCTCTAAATGTTTTATAAAATTCTATTGGAAATCCATCCTCTCCTGGTGTTTTATTGTTCAGCAGCTTTTTTAATATATCCCGTACTTCCTCTATTTCAAATGGTTTTATTAGTTTGTTTTGTTCTTCTTCTTGCAATTTCGGCAGTTCAATTATAGCTAAAAACTCCTCTATTTTATCATCTTTCCCCTCGTTCTCAGTTTGGTATAATTGTTCATAAAATTACTTAAAGTTTTCATTGATCTCTGTCGGGTTATATGTCATTTGTTTGTCCTTTTTCTTTGATGTCAATTCAGTTCTTTTAGCTTGTTCTGTTTTAAGTTGCCAGGCTAATATTTCATGTGGTTTTTTTTCTCCCAGTTTGTAATACTTTTGCTTTGTTTTCATTATGTTCTTCTCCAAGTTTGTAATGTTTTGTATTTTATTTTTTTGTCTGCCAATTCTCTCTTTTTCATTATATCACCCCTTTTTACTAGTTCTTTTTCTGTACTTACTATCTCCCTTTCCAACTGCTCTATTTCCCGATTGTAATCCTTTCTCATCTTAGTTACATAATTTATTACCTGTCCTCTAATGAAGGCTTTCATTGCATCCCTGTGATAGTACAGATCTATCACCAATGTATATAGTGTATATATTTACAGTATCTAGACTGTGCTTACAGCGATTGGCTGAGATCTTAGCCACGCCTACTGTCTGGGCCTTAAAGGGTTGTGTCCCTAGCCAGGTCGGATCATTTCGGACTGGTCCTGTCTTTTGCTAAAAAAAGCCTTGGTTTGGATCAACAAGTCTTTGATTCTTTCGACGAACTCTACAATCCCATAATATAAATGTGTCTTTCAATGATTCTGTTTATTTCAAAATATGTTTTAATTTCACGTTCAATAAACTCTCTAAATTCCTCCCTTTTAAGTAGTATGGAGTTTAACCTCCATCTATATGTTCTTGGTGGGATGTCCTCCATTCACAGGGGTGAATGATCTGATAGTAGTCTAGCTTTATACTCAGTTTTCCTAACTCTCCCTTGAATATGGGCTGAGAACAAAAACGTATCAATCCTTGCATATGTTTTATGCCTACTCGAATAATATGAATATTCTTTCTCTCTTGGATGTTGCCTCCTCCATATATCCTAAGTTTCATTTCCTGCATTGATTTAACCATAAATCTGGCCACTTTATTCTTTTTGCTTGTCTTTTGACCAGTTTTATCCAACAATGGATCCAAATTAAGGTTAAAATCTCCACCTATCAATAAATTTCCTTGTGTGTCTGCAATCTTCAAAAAAATATCCTGCATAAACTTTTGATCCTCCTCATTAGGTGCATATATATTGAGCAAATTCCAAAATTCTGAGTATGTCTGACACTTTATCATTTCATACCTCCCTGCTGGATCTATTATTTCCTCCTGTATTTTGATTGGTACATTTTTGTTAACTAATATGGCTACATCTCTAGCTTTTGAATTATATGATGCTGCCATTACGTGTCCTACCCAGTCTCTCTTTAATTTGTTATGTTCCACTTCAGTTAGATGCGTTTCCTGCACAAATGCAATATCTATTTTTTCTTTCTTCAGTAAATTTAGTAGCCTCTTCCTTTTAATTTGGTTATGTATTCCATTAATGTTTATAGTCATATAGTTCAATGTGGCCATCTTATATCTTGCTTACACCTCTTTTCCAGTTCCTCACCACCTCCATCCCCTTTTTTCCCATTTTCATCTCTTAGTTTTCCCTTATTAAACTCAATGTACGACAACACATTTAAAACATAAAATACTCCAACAATTCCCACACCCAATAATACCTTAACCCCAAATGTTCGCCCCCCCCCCCGAGTTACCCCTTATCCCTTGCCGGGCAACCACAACTTCCCTTTCAATTTGGATTGCGATCTTGCTTGCAAGCATCAACTGATTTTGCAGAAAATTATTCCTCTACCCCCAGAAAACATTTTTTTACAATATAACAAAGCTCTCTTTTTCCCCCCTTATTTCCTTCCTTCCCTTCTCTTTTCCCTCTTTAGTTCTTTACATATACATTGTTTTTACATCTTTATATATACTTTATCGCTGTTCTTTATTCTTGTTACATCTCTTCATCTCTTCCTCTGTCCTGAAAACGTTCTGCGAATTCTTGTGCTTCCTCCGGATCCGAAAACAGTCTGTTTTGCTCCCCGGGAATAAATATTTTAAGCACGGATGGATGTCTTAACATGAATTTATAACCTTTTTTCCATAAAATCGTTTTCACTGTATTAAACTCCTTCCTCCTCTTTTAGAGTTCAAAACGTATGTCTGGGTAAAAAAAATATTTTTTGACCCTTGTATTCCAATGGCTTATTATCTTCTCTAACTTTATTCCTTGCCTGCTCCAGTATATTTTCTCTTATCGTATATCTGAAAAATTTTACTAAGATGGATCTTGGTTTTTGATGTGTCTGCGGTTTCAGAGCTAGTGTTCTGTGTTCTATTTCCATTTCTTCCTGCATTTCTGTTATTCCCAGGACCTTTAGGATCCATCCTTTTATAAATTCCTTTATGTCTGTGCCTTCTTCACCCTCCTTCAGGCACCTATTTTTATGTTGTTTCGCCTACTATAATTTTCCAACATATCAATTTTCTGAGATAACAACTCTTGTGACTCTTTAATTTTTTTGTCACTTTCTTCCAATTTTTCTCTTAAGTCATTTACTTCCATTTCTACAGCCATTTCCCGCTCTTCCACATTCTCTACTCTTTTCCCTATTTCTGTCATGACCAGTTCTAAACTTTGCATTTTATCTTCTGCTCTTTTCATTTTTCTTTTAATTGCACTAAATTCAAATGATAACCATTCTTTTAATGATCTCATTTGTTCCTCAAAAAAGGCTTTACCTATATTCTGTCCATCAGTTTTACCTTCTATTTCTCTGTGAAGATCTTGGTCTTCTTCTTCCTCCTCTTCTTCTGTGTCTGTACCTGTGTTTGTGTCTTCTTCTTTTCTTTGTGTCTATGTCTCTTCTGTTTTTCCTGATGAGCTACTTATATCTCTTTGTCAGACCTCTTCTTGCTGGGCCTGTTGCTGTTGGACCTCCCCTCCTTGGCTGCCCATCTTTCGGGCCTCCTGCCGTTGATCCTCTTGTCTGTTTCCTCGCTCCCTCCCCTGCCGCCATCCTCATCCTCCAGTTGAGTGCCCTGGTGTCAGGCGTCCCTCAGCTGGTCGTGCTGTGGCTGCCCGTTCCTCTGCTGAGCCCCCCTCCCATCGGTGTCTTCTTTTTCCTTTGATTGCGCACTGTGCACTTTTGTTTGGCTCCAAGAGCCATTTTTGAAGGCCACCAGTCGGGAGGTCGTGACTCCGGAGGGCAGGCACCAACCTTGGGGATCAGGTGCTCCTTGCCACCACAGCTCCCTGTTTCCTCGTGCAGGTAAGGCCTTCTTTTTCCTTCTCCGGTGACTTTTCTTCATTTTTTTTTCAGTTGTTTTTACTTTCTCCTTCTTGGGTGCCATCTTCTTTCTCTTCTCTGTAACTTTATCTTCTATTTCTTATATTTTATTTTTGTTGAGCTTAGTCTTTTCCTAACTTTTTTCTTTTTTTCTGGAGAGGGCTGGTTTTACCCGACCGGCCACTACTCCATCACGTGACTCCTCCATAATAACACTGATTTACCCCAGTTTACAAACAATTAAAGAATACACTCACTTGTTTCTTTCAGCACACCATGAAATTGACCTTCCTTATTCTCTTCAGGAATAAAATTTCATTTTTCAACTCCTCAAACACCATCCAGCCAAACCCCTCTGGCCTTCTCATTGGCTCATTGCCACACGGGTGATCCTGGCACTCTCACTCTCCTTCTCCTGCATCCAAGATCCATTACCTGTATCCTGACACTTAAGACTCCCACATATGTGTGCTATTACTCCCGTGCGTCACTTTGGTTACATCATCAGTGAAGACTGGCACCGTTGCCGATGCAGGTAAGCACATGACCGCAACAACAACCCACCCTCAGCTTCTAAGCTCTTCATAGGTGGTCTGTGATTAGTAAGGGATTGCTTAAGGTGGTATGTGGGTGGAAAGAAAAAGTTTGAAAACCACTGTTTTAATCATACCTAATTGACTCATTATGTGCACTGTTTCATAACTCCAAAGGAAATGGACAATGATAATTTTTCTCAAACAAAATATTTCAGTAACAATTGGGTCTAGAGCAGTGATTCTCAACCTTCCCTTCCCACTCACACACTACCTTAAGCAATCCCTTACTAATCACAGAGCACTGATATCTTAGGGATCATAGCCATGCAAAAAGATGGCTGATTGGAACTGTTCTGCTAAGTAACAGTCTGGAGGGCTAACAATTCAGCCCAACCTCATCTAATACTGCAAGAAAGGCAATGCACAGTCTGTCTGGCAGGGGTATGACAGATTCTCTGACGCAGTACATGGACCGTTGATATACACTGACTTCAACCTGTCGATGGAAACTGTGTCAGCTTTACCATTCCAGTCAATCACAAAAGTCTTCAGGTGGCATCGTAACACCTGAAAAGGGACATCTTAAATGGGCTGAAGTGGTTTGTGAATAGCATCATGCTATTTGTACAGCATTGTAAATCATTCGGCACATACACTGCAAGTGACACATACCGTGTAGGAGTAGGTCAGAATAATCTCATGTTTTCCCAAAGATGATCAACATAACTAGCTGGATCAAAGAGCATTGTGCCCGAATTCGGATTCACAAACTCGCCTGGCAAGGTCAGCATAGTACCATATACTAGCTCTGCCGCTGGACAACCAAGATCTGCCAACTGATTGAGGGTGAATATTTGAAAGACACTCACCAAATGTCCTTGAACATGGTGAGGTGCACATCGAAGGATACCTTCGACAGGGTCTGTTACAGCCAGTCTGTGTCATCTACCAACATCTGTGATGGTTGCCTATCACTTAGGCTGTCATCAGCGAGTAATTTAGCAATACTAGTTTTCCTAGGTGGCCGAGTTCACTGCAGAATAGCTCCCTTAAACATGTTTTATGGGAGATTACAACCCAGATCCACTAAAACATCCTCCACTTCACAGGCAATCTGCTCTGTAAGATGTACCACAAGCAAACTGTACTTCATCTTCTGACTTGTCACACTGAGGGCAGAGAAGCGTGCCTCAAGGATCATGAAGCACGCTGGTGCATAATTAATAACTGGGGGGGGGGGAATCTTCAGTTTGACCTCCTTGACTGCCTCCTGTAAGGGGTTTATCCTCATCAAAATTAATTTTAAACTAGAAGGTTCTGTGAACTCACAGGGTCACCACTTTTAACGACACTATTTTATTCCAGTTTAAAAACAATTTATACACTCACTTATTTCATTCACCACACAATGGAGTCGACTTTCTTTGTTCTCTTCAGACGCAACATTGCATTTTCCAGCTCCTCAAACACCACCCTAGCCAAAATCCTCTGATCTTCCCGTTGGCTCATTGCCACATGGGTGATCCTGATGCTCTCGCTCTCCTCCTCCTGCGTCTGAGATCCATCACCCATATACTGACACTTAACACACCCGCTTATGTGCACAATTTCTCCCATGCTTCACTTCAGTTATGTCATCAGCGGCGACCGGCACCACTCCTGATGCAGGTAAGTACGCGACTACAACAAACAGTCATCATTTACTTGGACCGATTTGGGCCGATGACTTTTGATCTCAAATGTAAAAGTTCCAACTACTGACACTCAGGAATTGTAGTGATAGGTTTGGGTATCATCAATGTGAATATAGAACACCTAGAAAAGTCACTGAAGAAGAAAAAAAATATAGAGTGAAGAGAGCACATCAGCATAACTACTTTCTCAGGAGTTCTACAGATGTGTAGTTGAAAGTATGCTGACTAACTGATCACAGTCTGGTCTGATGGTATCAGTATTTCTGAGTGGAAAGCCCTGCAGGTAGTGAACATAGCCCAGTATATCACAGGCAAAATTCTCCCCACATTGAGAACATCTTCTTGGAACGCCCGCCTGTGTCAGAGAGCACCAGCAATCATTAAGAATCCACATCACACTGTTCTCATTGCTGCCATCAGGAATGCAATATTATGGTAGGTGCTGCAAGACCCCTACCACCAGGTTCAGGAACAGTTGCTACCCCTCTATCATCTGAATCCGAAACAGCAGACACATTCAGAGACTCACTTAAGTACTCTTACTTAGCACGTTATTTATTACTGAATATTTTTTCTGCATTGCATAGTTAATTAATTTACATTTTTTTTGTTTACATTTTCTGTTTTATGTACATATCTTTTTTCTTGAGTACCATTTAGTTACCGATAAGTAGAAATTCTGCCTGGCATGCAGGAAAAAGAATCTTAGGGTTATATATCTTGTATGCACTCTGACAACAATAGTAGAGTTCCTATGTGTCAGTGAGACACCAACTTGTATTCATAGTGACAGATTCAAGCATATTGTTGATAACTAATGTCAGTTAAAAGGGATTATTTTTCCCTATATTTTCTCACTTTTATAAATAACAGTTGATTTTCTGCCTTTCTAAACTGCGGGTACTGCTCTTTAATGTAAGGAATTTTGAAAGAACTTCACTAATGAATTTGCCATCTTTGCAGCCATTCCTTAGTATACATGGATGTCCTGAATTTATTCAGTAATTTCTTCAGTGATATTCCATAACATTTCAACCAATCAGAATGTAAAATTTGAATTCTGAGGAATTAAAACATTGATTTGTAAAATCTATTCTCATAATTTAACTCCTAGAACACAGATCTCATTCAGGTAATTATTGCAAACCTTCCTTCCTGATAGTTTGCAATGTACTGGTTTACACCTCACTGTTTTGCTTCTCCTGCTAGCCTCATATCCAAACTAATTTTTGCAGCCATATGTCTCCAACATTGTACTTCTGCCAGGGCCAATAGGCCCACATTAGTCCCAAATCAGCAACCTTGTTTAAAACCACATGACCTGAAATTAACTGAAAACATTAATATTAATTGAAAAAAGTGTTAAAAGTACAAATTACTTCAACTTACCTTTTAAATGAAGGTTAGTGGTCCTATTCAAATCAGTGTGCTGTGCCAGATGCACTGGCTATAACTAGTGTGTTGCCCAGGGGGTCACATATGAGATGAATCCAACCCTATTTGGCTCATCAATTCATGGAATATCCTGGACTCTGCATTGCAGTTATTTACATTACTCAAATGAATTTTGATGCTTTTTTTAGTTTGCTTTCTAATTAGTTAAATGCACAACTTTTAAAAATTGTATTTTTAAAGATCCTGGATGCTACAGAATGTTTGACGGAATGTGCGCCTGTGTTAGGGCCTCACTCAATTCTAAAACCATGCCATGAAATCAGCCCGCTGTCTGCACTTAGATCTCGTCATGTTGCACTCTGACTCAAAGGCAGGTAGTCAATCATTTTGGGACAACAGTGAATTTGTCATACTGTCCAGGCCACTCAAGGATTCATATGCAGCTTCATCTATTGCATTTAATGCTCTTGATGTGACTTCTACATTGGCAAAATCACAAGTAGACTAGCTGACAGTTTTTTAGAACACCTACACTATTTCCACTAGAGCAATCTGAATAGTAAATGGTACGTAAATGCATCCAGCCTCACAGCGTTTGTCCTCAGCTTCTCCACTGTCAGGCGAAATGCAAATTAGACGAAGCACATCTCACGTTGTACCTGAGTAGGCAATAACCCAATGGTGTAATCATTTAATTTTCCAATTTACTAGTGGTCCTTACTCTCTCCTTATGAACTATACAGGTTCTCCCTTTTCCTCCCCTACCTGCTTTTATGTGCTTATTGTCCTCACATTATACCTTCTGAGTCTCCTGTTCCTTCTCTTATCTAGCTCCACTCATCATGTTCCTTAACAATTTCAGCATCTGCATCCACTTGTGTCTTCACTTATCACTTTCCAATCCTTGTCTTCACCCTCCCCATTCCATCCCATCTGACCCTTTTTTCATGTATCCACCAGCCACTATCTCCAAATTCACACCTCCCCTACTTGCCTCTATCTACCCATCAACCCCTTGTCACCTGGATTCACCCATCACTTATATTCACCATATTCTGCTCCTGCCTCCCGCTTCCTTTTCTTTTCTTCTTAACAGCACTCTCTTCTGTACTTTTAGCCCTGATGCAGGATCTTTACCAAAATGTTGACCACTGCCTTTGGCTTCACAGATGCTGCTTGATCCACTGAATTTCTCCAATAGTTTGCTTTCTTTTTGCTGTCTTTTTTTTGTTGCTCATGACCACAGAGTCTATAGGCAGCTAAGAGCATGGCTTCCAATGCTTGTCTAAAAGCAGAAACATACAAGATGATAGAATTTGGGGAGCAGAGAACTGGAGAGATCTCAAGGATTGGGTAGGAATGGCTACTATACCACAGTGTAAACTTTGCTATAAACCACATTTCGAAATAAATAAAATAGTGCAAAAAAAAAAGTGAGGTAGCGTCTGTGGTTCATTGTTCATTCAGGAATCAGATGGCAGCAGGGAAGAAGTTGCCCTTGTGCCACTGAGTGCTAGTCTTCAGGCTCCTATACCTTTTTGCCGATGGTAGCAGAGTGAAGAGGGCATGGCTTGGGTGTTGGGAGTCCTTGTTTTCTTAAGACACCCTCTCTTGTAGATGTCCTCGATGGATTGAAGTCTAGTGCCCATGATATCGCAGGTGGAGTGTTGGCATCTCCATACCAGACAGTGACACAAGCAGGCAGAATGCTCTTCATGGTAAACCTGTAGAAGTTTTTGAAAGTCTTTGGTGACATACATAATCTCTTCACAAAGTATAGTCGCTGATGAGCCTTCTTTGTGATTGCATCGACATGTGGGCTGCAGGACAGATCTTTACAGAGAATTTGACACCGAGGAATTTGAAGTTCTTGACCCTCTCCACTGATGAGCCCTTGATGAGGACTGATTCGTGTTCTCCTGATTTCCTCCTGAAGTCCACAATTATCTCCTTGATTTTGCTAATGTTGAGTGCAAGGTTGTTGGTGCAACATCACTCAACAAGCTGAAATTTCCCTCCTGTACACTTCCTCATTGCCATCTGTGATTTTGTTGACAACTGTGGAGTCATCGGCAAGTTTGCAGATAGCATTTGAATTGTGCCTAGGCACACAGTTATGGGTGTAGAGAGAGTAGAGTTAGCCTAACCTAACCTAAAAAGTGAAGGATGAAGATTTTAAAATTGGGCCGCTACGTATGATACAATATTTAGAGGCCAGATAAATCTGAAAAACCTTTAGTCGAATGGTCATTGACAGATGCTGACTGACCTACCAAATGGTATGGGGACCCCAATACCCCTGAGTGTAAAGCCCTGCAAAAGATAGTGAACACAGCCCAGGATATCACAGGCAAAACTCTCCCCATTATTGTGAACATCTACAAGGAATGCTGCTGTCGGAGAGCAGCAGCTAACATCAAAGACATTCACCATCCAGGACATGCTCTGTTCTCGCTGCTGCCATCATGAAAGAGGTATCGGTGCCACAAGACTCGCACCACCAGGTCCAGGAACAGCAGCCACCCCTCCACCCTCAGACAAACTCAATCAAAGGCTCATTTAAGGACTCTTACTTTATTGATTTTCTTTGCTTTTTTATTCTCTCTCTATTGCAGTTTGTTTCATTCATAATCTGTTTACAGTTCTTCATTTAAATGTTTATGCTGTGTACAGTTTTTGGTATTGCACTACCAATTAGTGGTAATTCTGCCATGCCTGCAGGAACAAAGAATCTCAGAGTTGTATGTGATGTCATGTATGTACTCTGTCAATAAATAAATCTGAATCAACATTATTGGTTGTTATTAGAGAGTTGATGTGTTCTACACACTTACCCCTTTTATACTGCAAAGCCACAGTATTCCCATGGACACGACTCGCCTTCAGAAGCCAGCTTGCATGTTCACACAGAACTGAAAAAAGCCGACTCCGTGAGTCAAATACATTCCACCACTGGGACTACCTACCAAGAGGTCCTTTTATAGTGAAATTTAGCAAATTGTAAAGACAGGTTTCCTCTGTCTTTAAGACGCTCCACTTATCTGCATAAAAGATCCAAAGCTGGATTAGGTGGTCCAATGCGATTTTGGTTCCTTCTGCTGAGGCTGGTAGTGTCAGAGGTGGAGCGAAGTCATTCCACCTCCTGCATAAAAGGATTGCCACTGAAAGCAACTCCAAAGGGGGAAGGTTGATAATGTCACAATGACTCCATCAGCCTGTGGCCCAAAGGTGTGAATTTTAAAGCACCCATCTGTGAAAAAAGTGATTACGATGTACAGAAGATCTGCCTGAGTCCTAACTGCTTGAGTAGATCTCCACTGGCACTCATACCTGCTCCTCAGTCGCCATTTTTGTGTATAGGGTGCTTTCACTCCCCACTCCACATCACGGTGGCGGGCAGCACTACTGCACTACACACCTTGCCTCCTTTACCTTTGGAAATCAACTTGGGAATCTCCTCTGCATAAAAGGACCCTATGATCTGCCTTTTCTGTCCTCTGCACAAAAGGTAAATTTGCCTTTTTCTGAGACATGAGCAGAAGGTAACACCTTTTTCAAAAAAGTATGAGCAGGCTAAACGGAGCTTTTGTGTATAAAAACCCCTTAGGTGGATCAAAGATGGGTAAGTCTGGACCACCCAATCTACCTTCAATTTTTATAAGGCCTTTTTATAGTAAAATAAAAGTGAATGTATAACATTGCATAACTTACTTTGTTGAAAGCTCCGAGGGTAGATTCAGGAGGTGGACTTTGATCCGTCGATGGGGGACAGGGGTGGGTTAGATTCAGAGGTGGAGTGACTCTCTCCACCTCCTCCCTGAAGGCATGGGCTGATGATATCACGCTGATGTCGTCAGCCCGCAACCCAGAAGTGGGACTTTAAAAATCCCATATGCCATAATAAAGCTAATTACGTTGCGCAGGAGGTCTGCCTGAGTCCTAAGACTCCTTGAACAGATCTCCACCAGCATTCTTACCTGCTCTTCGGTCGCCATTTCAGATGTAGGCCACTTTCCCTTCTTGTAGCATATGGATGACTTAGCTACTGAACCACTCGCCCCACCTCCCTCAGCTCTGGAAGACGGCTTCAGACACTGCTGAGTTGAGAGCAATGCTGGATCTACCTTGTAGGGCTTCTCCATAAAAACGCAAGTTCAATTTTTTTTCTTTCATTGAGTTGCCTTCAAGGTAGCGTTACAATAAAAAAGCCTATACACAGAGTTCGAAAGGTGGAGAAAAGGTGGCTTTACAACTCTGTGTAAAAGAGGCTACTGAAACAAGCCAAAACCACAATTGACCCTGAATTGTGAGGAGGACCTAATACACTGAGCAGCTGCACTTCAACTTGCATCAACTTTTTATTAATAGCGAAAAAAAAGTGAATGTAAAGGCAGATATCCTCCGCCTTTACATTGCTTCATTTACCTTGAAAAAAGCTTCAAGGATGGATTCAGGAGGCAAACTCCAATCCGCCTAGGGGTTAGACTCAGGACGTATTTTTGTGCCCGGCCTCTGCCTCAAGGCCGGCTCCATCCACAGTGAAAAATTTGAACTTAATTTTTTATGGAGTAGCCCTAAAAGGCTGCTGCTGTGCTGCTTTTATGAAGAGCGATGCCTCGTAGCAACCTCCAGAGCTTATAGAGGTGGGGGTGAGTGGTGCCATAGCTCCGCCTGTCACTATGAGGTCTAACATATGCGTCAAGCAATGGCCATCTTAGTTACCCATAATCCCCCATGCAGCTGGAACTGCTCTAGGAAACACAGAGAGCTTCTAGCTGGATGGAGGATTATGGGTAACAAAGATGGCCATTGATTATTCTTCTTCCAGCTTTTCTCCCCAGCGCTGCCCCTCCAGCTCTTTGCTCCCCTCTTGCATTAATTGGACTCACCAGCTCTGCTTCTCCATCTTCACTCTTCAGCATTTGTCCTCCTTTCTCCTGGGCTGTAGAGATCAGCACCCAGGTCCCTTCACCATCTGGTCCCAGCAGGCCCCAACACTCCTTGCCCCCACTGGGCCTCTGGCTCCTTGCTGCCCTCCTGCTCCTCAGTCTCAACTGCTTTGGTAAGGGAGTGAGGAGTAGAGGGGGAATGAGAAGAGGACATTTCCAGGTGGCAGAAGGGAGCCATAACCCCAAGACGAATCTCCGTGGGAGACCTGGTGTTGGTTCCAGGGACGCAGGCTGACGGCGCCATTACAACGTCATCAGCCCACCCCTAGCCAGCTGCTTGCAGCAGCAATAAATTTATGATGCATGGCAGAGTGCTCTGCTCCACCACTAACACTAGGTTGAAGAGGGATTGGAGTCTTTACGGTCGCAATTTTTCACTCTATAAAAGGGCCTAGAGATGGAGCAACTCTCTCCACCTCTTCCTCGAAGGCAATGCTGGTGAAAGCAGCTGTGAAGAGCCAGGTTGTTTCAGCAGTTGATTTATGAGTTAGGAATAAAACAGATCAGATCATCTGCATACCATCCTGAAACTCAGGGAGCTTTGGAAAGATTTAATTCTACTCTTAAAAATATGATGAGGATTTATTGTCTGGAGAATGGGAAAGATTGGGATGAAGGTTTTCATTTATTGTTATTTGCAGCAAGGGAGGCTGTGCAGGATTCGTTAGGTTTCAGCCCTTTTGAAATTGTGTTTGGACATCAGGTTGGAGGACCTTTAATGTTGATAAAAGAACAGTGGGTTAATGACGATGTGCAATTGAACTTGCTGGATTATGTTTATAAATGTAAAGATAGATAACAAAAAGCGTGAACTTTGGCTCAAGCGAATTTAGAAATGGCTCAGGGTAAAATGAAGCATTTATTTGACAGGAAAGCTCAAGTGAGGAATTTTAAGACAGGAAGTAAAGTATTAATTTTGTTCACAACACATGACAATCCTTTGAGAGCTAGATTTTCTGGATCGTACATAGTTAAATCAAAATTGAATGATGTTAACTATGTTGTTAACACTCCAGAAAGAAGGAATAAAACTCAGATTTGTCACATAAATATGTTGAAACCATATTATGAGGATAAGGGTAGTGGAGAACAATCTGTATCAGAGATGTTAGTTGTTGACAGGGTTGAGGAAGTTATGGATCATAAAATTATGGAAACAGAATCTTATGAGGGTAACCTTAAAGAAACCATGGGTCCTATTTGCTCTGCAGAATTTTGATGTATATCTTAGTACCTCTCATGAACCAATTGTGATATTTACTGACCACAATCCTCTGGTGTTTTTGAATAAAATCAGAAGATTATTAAAATGGGAGTTTAATTTTGCAAGAATATAATCTGCAAATTAATCATATCAGAGGTGTAGATAATGTTATAGCAGATTGTCAAGATGTTAAAATTGATTGTGTATAAAAATACTCTCAAAATTGGGTTACTGTATTATAACATGTTATATATTGTGTATTGTTAACTCTTTAGTGATTTTTAAGACAGGTTAATTATAACTGAATTTTAACTCGAGTTAAAATTCCTTTGGAGGGGAAAGGATGACAGAATATATTGTGTTTATATTGTATATAGATATGTTTCTGGGAGATAAAGTGTGACAGGTTTTTTAGTGTAGGTCACATACAAACACTTCAAAACAGATCTCATTTAAAATACTGGAGATCTGCTCAAGCTAAACAGTCCAGCTCCAAATGCCTTTGCAAAAACTTTGGGGAGTGTCCAAAAAACTTCACTAATGGATTGTTGTTTTGAAAAGCAACAGATAAAAGAACTTGTCGGAGCCACAGGCTGCCTGAATACAGTTTGCTGTTCTAGGAGGGTCACATGGTTTTGCAAGCAGTGAGAGAGAAAAACAGGCTTTTCTCTGAGAGAGAGAGAGGATTCAGTTTTGCAGTTTTTACAGTTCAGTAGCAGATGGGACTGGAACAGGACAAGTTGGCAAGCTTGTGGAAAAATCCCATTTTGAAGATGGATTGTGAGTTCTTAGATCAGCCTGTTCAAAGCTCTTGTGGTCCATACAAGAGGAGAGGACTGGTTGCCTAATGTTTCTCTTGAAATTAGGGAAACAAAAAGGAACTCTGTGGTGATCTGAAAGGAAGAGGTTATCATCTGGAAAACCCTGATGGGGCAAGTTTCTTCAGCAAGACACTGATGTGGCTGATTGCAAGAAATCAGTTTGTATCCAGGAACAACAAATCTCTCTCTGAAAACCAACAAGAACCTTCCTGAGCAGTAACCAATTACCTTTGTAGCACCAAAGCTTGGTGACATTCATAAATGATAAATTCTGTGCACAGTGTAAGAATTGCCTGCAACCAGTAAACTTGGAGGAGTGAGAAGTGAGATTGGACTGTGAATCAATGACATTTCCTGAATATATACATATTACATACATGTACACTTAGAATTAGAAGGGGGTTAAGTTAAGTTAGTTAAGTTAATAGTGATAAGTTAATAGTTTGATCCTGCTTTCATGTTTAAAGATAATTAAAAGCAACTTTTGTTTCAATAACCATTTGTCTTGGTGAATATCTATTGCTGCTGGGTTTGGGGTCCTCTGGGCTCGTAACCGCAATAAGTAAGAATTTTATTCTTTTGGGTGGGATGGAATACTAATTTTCTCACTTACCGGCGCGTATGGATGACGTCACGGCGACGGGCGGTGTTACTGCACCATTCCCTCCCGCCCGCCTTCCTCAGCTCCCAACGTAAGAAAGCAACGCTGGATCAGCCTTTATCTCCATAAAAAGGTAAGTTCACCTTTTTTTAAAAAAATTGAGCTGCCTTTAATGCGTCGTTGCACTATAATAAAGCCTGCACGTACGTTCAATGTCGGCCTCAAGCCATCCCACCCACGAGATTCAAACGGTTCAAAGTTCGCGGCGCGCGGAACCGTGATTATGACGCAATGCGGCCAGACCCAATAGGCGCGTTGTCCACATTCTTGCCGTTCAAGGCGAGAAGCTGCGCTGAGAAAGACGTCACCCTCTCGTGAATCGAAGAGCTGCGGGCGCCGAACTGACCAGTCGAAGCACTGGAGGCGGGCGTGGAGGAGGAAGAGGCGGCGGCGCTGGCTGCAACCGGCGCCGAGACCGAGTCGGCTGCGGCTGATTCGGGTGGGAAAGCGGAGCTGAGGGAAGATCGTCAGCGGACGTTGTCGGGAAGTCTCTTCGTTTGCTCCTTCGGCTGCGGAGCCACGTTTTCGAAGAACTGGAGGTTACAAGCTCATCTGTGTCGGCACACCGGGGAGGTAGGAGAGGCCTTCCGCTCGGCTGGGCTGGTGGTTGCAAAGCTGGAGGAAGGAACGAGTGAGAGTAAAAGATGGAGGGGGAGAAAAAGCTCGAGCTGAGGAGCCAGTGCAAGGCAGCACAAAGTTGGGGGAGAAAGCGTCTTGATGCAAAGGTTTTTTTTTTAAAAGAATTGAATCACAGCACTAAATCGGTCTTTATTTCCTGTTTAGAAAGAGGAACGCTTTGTTACATTGATAGGGTCACATCTAAGGTGTTATTGGCATTTTAAACCCCTTGAACTAAAAAGGATTAGTGACGGGGGAGTCACTAGGTTGGCCAGGTTCACCAGGTGAATTCCTGGAATGAGAGCTCTGCCCTATCAATAGAGACTGCGTCTGCCTCCTTTGGAGGCATGAGAGCTGAGTATCTTGAAACATACAAGATCTTAAAGGGCTGTGACAGAATAGTCAGCAATATCTTCTCCCTAGTGGGGTAATCTCTGCAATAGGAGAGGTAAGAGGCTGGTCATTTTAAAATTGAGATATGTAGAATTTTTTTTATGGAGGGCAGTTGTGGTGGCTAGAGCGTTACGACGATTTAAAGTAGAACTAGGTAAATTTCTGAAAGATCAGTGCAAGAGGATCTGGCACAGGAACAGTAAGGTCTGGGTAAGTCAGGTAAATCAGCTATGATCATGTTGAATGGTGGGGCAGGCTTAATAAACAGCTATTTTGTTGTATGGAAGATGGATTGGAAGCCATCATACAAGATACATTCAAGTGGAACCAAGCGTTTCATGAGAAATGCTGACCATGTTACAGAGTTTGAATTAGGAGCTGCTGTGATAGGGGACATGGCCTGAGAAGATCAGGGTCCAAAGGATTTTGAAGTATCTGGCTGAGTTTGGAATAGATGAGGTCTACAATCAATGAGTAGTTTTCATCTTTATCTGAAAATAACAGCTCTAACCATCTAATTGTAATTGTTGATTTTTTTTCTATGAGCCCAGAGAACCCCAAAACCCAGCAGCAATAGATAGTCACCAAGACAAATGGTTACTTAAGCAAAAGTTGCTTTTAATTATCTTTAAACATGAAAACAGGATCAAACACTAACTTAACTATCATAACTTAACCCCCTTCTAATTCTAAGCACACATGTATGTAATGTTCTGAAAAGATCTTTGATTCTCATTCCAGGAATTCACCTGGTGAACCTGATAAATTCCTTCAAGTTCACTGGCTGCAGGCAATTCTTATTGTGCACAGAATTTAACATTTATAAAGTTCTCCAGGCTTTGGTGCTTGAAAGGTAAATGGTTACTGCTCAGGAAGGTCTTTGTCAGTTTTCAGAGAGAGATTTGTTGTACACTGGACACCCACAACTGATTCCATTTAATCAGCCACTTCGGTGTCTTGCTGAAGAAACTTGCTGCCTCAGGGTTCTCAAGATGAGAACCTCTTTCATTCAGGTCACCACAGAGTTCTCTTGTTTCCCTTATTCCAAGTGAAACATTAGGTAGCCAGTCCTCTTCTCTTACATGAACCATAAGGGCTTTGACCAGGCTTAACTAAGCACTCACAACCTGTCTTCCAAATGGGGATTGCCACAAGACTGTAAAACTGCAGAACTGGTATCTCTCTCTTTCTCTCTCACTCTCTGAGAAAGCCTGTTTTACTCTCTCTGCTTGCAAAACCACTTGACCCTCCAAGAACAGCAAGTTCCACTCCAGACAATCTTTCATCTGTTGCCTTTTTGTAAACAACCATCTATTAGTGAAGTCTCTTGGGCACTCGCCAATGCTTTTGCAAAGGCTCTGGCCCATGACATGTCTAGCATAATCAGAGCTCCAGTATTTTAAATAAAATCTGTTTTGAAGTGTTTGTATGTGACCTACACTAAAAAACCTGCCCCAATTTTATCTCAAAAATCATATCTATATACAAAACAAACACCATATAATCTGTCACACCATACGTTTTTTTTAACAGGTTCTCCCTGATTTATGACTGTAGTTGGGACCGAAGGATCGGTCATACCTTGAAATTGTCAAAAGTCAAAATTTTGTCTGTCTGCATGGAGTACCAAAATCTTAAAGCAAACATTTTAATCAAATCTTTTTTCATCATAGATTAGATGATAACAATTTAAAGCTTCCTGAATTTGTTGATCACTCTTAGCAAATCTTTCCACTTATGGTTCATGCTTACCTTGTTAGTTGACGTCCTGGAATCTGTAGGCTTAGTGTGGCCATCCTGAATCCTGTGTGCATGCGCTCGTCTTCGGTTGGCACATGCGTGGTGTGCTCGCTTATTGGAGTTCATTTGGTGCATCCGCGAACGTTAAGCACCCTAACAACATTGAATTCATGCTCTTAACTGCTGGACATGTACATTTTATATTTTTAAAATTTTTGGTCATGTGTGTGGATGGATGTGGGTCTCAAGTATCTGTCCTTCATTCATCCCTCTCCATTCTGTTGACCCCAACCCGCTCTCCACTATTTAGTTTAAAGCCCTTTGCACAGTTGTTTTTATGCGATTTGCCAGGATCTAGGTCCCATCACTATTCAGATGGAGCCCTTTTGAACAGTTTTTTCCTTCCTCAATTCTGGTGTCAATTTCCCATGAATTGGACCCACTTCTCCCACACCAATCCTTGATCCATGCATTTAACTCTCTAATCTTCTGGACCCTGTGCCAATTTGATTCCTTGTACGTGGATTATCTTACTATTCAGACTATTCTTACTATTCTTTTAAAATAAGTTAATAATTGAGTTCCCTTGTAGAGAATTCCAAAGATTGAAGAAACATCTTTTCATGTTATCCTGAATGTAATGTGAAAATGGTTTTGATATCTTGGAACACCTGGTGGAACAGCCTTCCTGTAGCTGCCTGGTGAATATTGCCCTTCTCTACTCCAGAAAATAGCTTGTCTACTCAATCTTGCCTCAGAATCAGATTTTTTTTGTCATGAACAAGTCATGAAATTCGGTGTTTTGCGGCAACATCATATTGCAAACATTCATTTTATAAAGATCTTGCAGCATTACTATAAATTAAAGAGACTGGTTCTTTTCTACACTCACTCTGGCTTTGTGAAAAGGTGAAACCTTTTTGGTCTAAAATTTTGGAATTTTTGGAAGGTTTGTTTAAGTTGGAACTTTACCCGATGTTATTTTTGGATATAGCACAGCATTGATTTTAGGTTTAACATTGGAGAAGTCCCAACTTGCATTTATTCGACTGGCTTTAGCGGTGGCTAGGAAGTGTATAGCAATTAACTTGGAAAAATGAAATTGAGTTGAATATCCAGAGATGGCATGCTGAGTTGCGATCATGTATTGCTTTATAACTTATAACTTGCATGATAATTAATTCTTTTTTATTAAGATATGGGACCAGTATATGAAATATATGGGTTTAGTAATGTAATAAGGGTTTTTTTCTTCCTGGAAAGAGAGGGCACCTATTATAGCAATAAATAAATAAATGACCATATATATGTTAACTGCATTATATTTTATTTGGGGTAGTTTTTAGGGGTGTGGGTATGAGGGAGGGAGGGGAGAAAGGGGAAAAAAGTTTTGTATATCTATTTCTTAACATTACTTTATCTTTAGTAATTTTTTTTGTTTATTTTTATTATAAATAAAAAAATTAAAATTAGTGCACAGAAGTTGATTGGTTATTCAAGAATCTGATGGCAATCACATGTGTTTGGATTAAGTTTGAAATATTGTAATATATTTGCTAAGTGGCTTTATTTTAAATAAAGTTCAAGAAAAAGAATCTGATGGCAGTGGGGAAAAGAAGCTGTCCTTGTGCTGTTGAATGCTCACCTTTAGGCTACTGTAACATTTTACCAATGGTAGCAGAGTGAAGAGGGTATGGCTTGGGTAGTGAGTGACACCGCCTCATGTTGATGCCCTCAATGGAGTGAAGTCTGGTGCCTATGATGTCGCAGGCTGAGTTAATAACCCTCTGGAGTTTATTCTTGTCCTGAGAGTTGGTGCCTCCATACCAGGCAGTGATGCAACTAACCAGAATGCTCTCCATGGTACACCTGTAAAATGATTTGAGAGTTTTCGGTGACATACCGAATCTCCTTAAACTCGTCACAAAGTATGCCACTAGCAAGCCTTCTTTGTGATTGCATCAATGTGTGAGCTCCAGGATAGATCATCGGAGATGTTGACACCCAGGAATTTGAAGTTCTTGACCCTAAGCGCTTGATGAAGACTGGGTTATAGGAAATAATCTGTTGAATTTTTGCTGTACTTCCTCAACAGCAAATGTATCCTTTTGAAATTAGAGGCCTAATAATACCCCAGGTGCAGTCAGGACAACGTCCTTCATGATTGATGAAAAATCTCTGCTCTTGCACACAATTGTAGCAGTGAAGGCCAGCAAACCATTTGCATCTCCATGTTGGCATTGAATTGTGTTCAGGGACACCTGGTTTCCTTCGAACACCATTTCTGACCACCAATTTAAAAAGTAGTTTACTTTTCATTTGGTGCATTGAAGTGTATGATCTATTATACTCCATCTGCCATGTCTTTGTTTACTTGCTTACCTTGTCTTTATCTCCATTTGAACTTTCTACATTTTTCTCCCTGTTTGCAATCCCACCAAGTTATGCAACCAGTAAACTCGGAAATATCGCATTTGGTCTTGGCCAAAATTTTACATGTTGGAATGATTTCGACAAGTTAGTCTATCTGAAAAGGATGCAGTGATCCCTTCTCTTTTTCTCTGACTGCTTACCAATTCCTGCTGATGTTTTGTCTTCTGCCAAAACTGATTTTGACTTTTGTCTTTAAGATCATCCCAAGATTGGTTCTTTTTCCTCTGCACTTGCAAGTAACTTTTTGATTCCTTCTCTGCCTACCTGTTCAAGTAGCTTAAAGGTATCTTTGTCACTGTCCCAACCTATACCAGTATATTGCTCCATTTCATGTTCCTTGAGTGGGTCCTCATTGAAAGCCTTCTGATATCTACTCTGCTAGTCACAGATTAGTTGAACGTGATTTTTCTTTTATAAATTTATGATACTCAATCCTAGTGTTCATTTGGTATTCAGTTATTAAATCCTTCCCTCATAGATTATAGAGTATTCTCTGTACAATATTAGGATAACAGGTTGGTTATTTCCTCAGGTTTTCCTTAAATAGCAAAGTCACATTTGCCACCTTCAGTTTGCTGGAGTCATTCTGGAATGAAAGAAGTGCACCTACTATCCCTATAGCCATCTTTTCAAAGATCTATATGGTAGATTATCTGGTCCTTGCCATTTGTTTGCTTTCAATCTTGCTAACATCTCAGATAAATGTTTTAACTTGTGCTAATTTGCTTTATTCCTTTGGAATTCTCAAACATTTAATTCTTCCCAGAGACATAAAGCTTAACCTAAATATATCTAAGTTTAGAAAGATACATTTTTGTCCATAATGGAGGAGACATTTAAGGAGAGCAAGTAGCAAATATAATTGAAACTGCCTGTGATCTTATTAAATAACAAAGTAGCTTCAAGAGGCTGTGGCATATTCCTGCTATTTCTTGTAATGTCACTTTTAGATAACTATATCTGAGGGAGGACATGCAAAAGGAGCAAAGAAATGGGTCATGCAGATTTGTGGATAGAATAAGGGAATGCCTTGCAGAAGCTTGGAAGGTATATTAGTAGCTAGGAGTAGATGGGAGGCAATAAAGACAGGCAAATAAATGCCTTGAAGAATGATCCAGGCCTGAAATGTCAGTATATCTTTACCTCCTATGGATGCTGTTAAACCTTCTGAGTTCTTCCAGTATGTCTGTTTTTAAGCCAGATTACTGTTAGTTTTGTGACAAGTCCATTAACATATACTTTAAAATAATTCTTGAATTCAAGAGGTATGGGCAGTTTTGGCAGAAGACACAAATAGCAGTATCAGGTAAACAATAGTCTTCAAATATGTAATTAATGGAATGTTGACAGTTAAACAAATGATGGGTGGGGAAAGCAAGAATGGAAATAGTTTGAATGATGAAGTTAATGTGATTAAGCACTGAGGAAAAGATGGTTGAGAATTTGAAAGAGGTGTTGATATGCAGAGAGTTCTACAGCTAAATTTTTTTTATTTCAATCGTTGGAGTTTGTAACTAGAACTAGTAATATCACAAACAACCTTTGTTTTCTTTCCCCCAGAAACCATTTTCTTGTAAATATGAAGGTTGTAATAAAAGTTATTCTAGAAAAGGTCACCTTACAAGACATATTCAGATTCATCAAGGAGAAAACCCATTCAGGTCAGTGTGTATGTTTCATGAATTCCTTTTACTGTATTCTTAAGGGGTGTTTCAGATTTTTTTTTTGAGGTTTAATACTTTCTAACTTTTGTAAAAATTAATATAAAGCATTACATAGTTTTTTTTTCTTGTAACTTTTTGGTCAGTAGCTTGCCATGGAACCCTAATTCTGAAAAGATGCACGTGTTCTTCTTGATTGTGTTCCAATGTTAATATTGTTTCATGCTGAAAAATATTTGACAGCAGATTTAATGCAATAAACTTCAAACCTCCTAGACTGCTGATGTGGCCAAGTTTCTCAGCATGTCACTTTTGATTTGAGTAATTAGTACAGATCTCTGACTGATTCTTCAGGGTACAATTCAAATGAAAAGACAAGGTCCACTAGTCGTTCCCACAATTATTTTTTACCATTACCTTGAAGAACTGCTGCACTTATTTCTCACTGGTTCAGTGGATAGATTGCCAGTCAATGTGCTGGGGAATGAGGAACTTAATAATAAAAATAAAAAAAATGGCATCGGCGACCCATGGCGACTTTCTGAGGGCTGCAGAACCCCTGCTAAATACTCCTTTAAAATACTCACCTTCCCAGCTGTTTTCGATACAATAAACTGCATGCAGTTTTTTCATGACTGATCAGCTGCTGAGCACACTTAATGATGTACAAATATCCTGGGTGACGGCTGAGTCAGGAACAGGCCTTAAAGGGATAGGGCACCACTAAGGAAATGTGGAAAGAGGGACGGAATTCAAACAAGCCTGAAGTGCAGGGGTCTAAGACCTCCCCTACCATCCATATTACTGGCTAATGTCCAGTTGCTGGAGAATAAAATTGGTGACCAGAGGGCAAGGCTGATTTATCAAAGACTGGTAAGGCAAATCTCAGTTGTTTGCTGCACTGAGACCTGGCTAACAGAAAATGCACTGGATACCGCTGTCAGACAGTTTCACCATTCATAGACTGGATCGGAACTCTGATTCTGGAAAAGAGAGTGGGGGCAGTGTGTGCACAGACATTGGGGCTATGTCGACCTCCTGCTCTACTGCCTTAGAACAAATCTCAATTTAATGCAGATTTTTCTACTACTCTGCGAGTTCTTATCATGATTCTCACCAGAGTTTATATCCCTCCCAATGCTGATTACAAACAGGCACTTGCAGAACTGCATGATGTGGTCAGTAAACAAGAAATGGCCCAGCCCAAAGCACTACAAATATTAGTCGGCGACTTCAACCAGGGCCTCGTCAAGAAAACCCTGCCTAACTACCACTAGCATGTGACCTGCTATACCAGGGGTTCCAGCACACTCAATTACTGCTACACCAAGATACCATTCTTTCCTGAGACTGCATTTTGGCAAGTCGGATCATCTGGTTGTGCTTCCTTCATACTGGCAGAGCCTAAAAAGAGAGGCTCCAGAGATCAGGTGGTCACAGGAGGCTGAAGAATGGTTACAGGACCTCCTCGAGTCAGCAGATTGTGTGGTTTTCAAGGACTCTGCTGAGGATCTGAATGATTACATCAGGCCTGCCACTGACTTTTAGCAAAACAGCTGTGGTGAATGTGTCCCCACTAAATCATTCAGAGCTTTCCCCAACCAGATCAATGAAATCCAAAACCTGCTGAGAGCCAGCTTTTAACTTGGGTGATCCAGATCAATACAGAAGGAGCAGGTATGACCTGCAAAAAGCTATCTCCCGGGCGAAGTAGAGATTCTGGATGAAAATGGAAACAAGGGACACTCAGCAGCTGAGGCAGGGCCTAAATACCATAATCTGCTATTAAACAAAATCTGATAAATTAGCAGATGGCAAAGGAACTTTAATGAATTCTACACCTAATTCTTACAACAGTAACAGCAAAAAATCACCCCTCTGGAACCCCACAACCCGATGATCCCATCCAGTCCATATCTGAGGATGATGTATGTGCTCTCTTCAGAAGAATCAATCCGAGGAAAGTATCCTGCCAGTTTGGAGTACTTGGCTGAGTATTAAAACTCTGTGCTGACCAATCTACCAATGTATTCACAGGCACTTTCAATATCAGGGTGTGGTGCTCACCTTTTTCAAACAGGCGTCAATCATATAGGTATCCAAGAAGAGTGTAGTAACCTGCCTTAATGAGTATCAATCAGTAGCACTTGCATCAACAGTGATCAAGTGTTTTGAAAGTTGGTATCAGCTCCTGTCTGAACAATATGGTTATGTTCCACTTTGCCTATCATCACTGGCTCTACACAAAGCCCTGGAACACCTGGACATGTTAATCAGGATGCTTTTTATTGACTACAGTTTGGCATTTAACACTATCATCCCCTCAAAACTGAATCAGCAAATTCCAAGACCTGGGACTCAACACCCCACTGTGTAATTGGGCCACAATCAATAAGGATTGGTCAGAACATCTCAATCTTCATCAGTATCGGAGCACCACAGGGCTGAGGACTTAGCCCCCTGCTCTACTCACTTTATTTATGATTGTGTGGCTCAGTACGACACAACACCATCTACAAATTTGCTGATGATGCCACGGTGGTGGGTTGTATAAAGAAACGTGATGAGTTAACATACAGGAGGGAGATTGAAAACTTGGCTGAATGGTGCACCAACAAACACCTTGCACTCTAAATGTCACTAAAAGCAAGGAGCTGATTGTTGATTTCAGGAAAGAAAAGCCAAATGTATACAATTTATATGATCAGAGATGGAGAGGGTGAGCACATTTAAGTTCTTGGAAGTCACTATCTTGGAGGACCTTCCCTGGACCCAACACTGTAATGGCATTGTGAAGAAAGCACATCAGCACCTTTACTTCCTCAGGAGTTTGCAGAGGTTTGGTATGACACCAGAAAGCCTGGCAAATTTTCACAGATGTGTGGTGGAAAGTATGCTAACCAACTGCATCCAATCTGATATGGGGACACCAATACCCCCGAGCATAAAGCCCTGCAAAAGGTAGTGGACACACCCCAGGATATTACAGGCAAATCCCTCCCCACTCTCGAGAATATCTACAGGGAACACTGCAGTCAGAGCAGCAGCAATCATCAAGGATCCACACAACTCTGCACACGCACTGTTCTCGCTGCTGCCATCAAGAAAGAGGTGTAGGTGCTACAAGATTCTCTCCACCAAGTTCAGGAACAACTGCTACCCTCCACCATCAGACTCCTTAACAATAAACTCAATCATGGACTCATTTAAGGACTCTTGTATACTTTATTAATTTTTTTTTTTTAATTCTCTCTCTATTGCACAATTTGTTTCCATTCATTATCTGTTTAGTTATTTATTTGTTTACATGTATATGCTGTGTAGTTTTTTTGGACCACCAGTAAGTGGTAATTCTGCCTCCCCTGCAGAAAGAGTTGTATGTGATATCATGCTTGTACTCTGACAAATCTGAACTGTGCATCCATGGACAGTAAGACTAGCCAGACTTTGGTGACTGGCAAGATGTTAGAATTTACTTTTAAGGATTAGATTTTGGTGTACTTGGAGGTGTATGGTAAAGTAGGCTGAAGCTTCTATGGTTTCCTTGGGGAAATCTTGTTTGACAAACCTGTTAAAATTCTTTGAGGAAATCATAGGAAGGACTGACAGAGAGTTGGTGGATATTATTTACTTGGATTTTCAGAAAAGGCCTTAGTCAATTCAAGTCATTTAGCTCGCATGGTAAAGGTGAGATAGCATTTCTTCAGGACCATGGACCATATTTACATAAATCTAAGTTAGAATAGAAGTTCAAAACATTTAAAATATTAAGACGTATAGTAACATTTCATGATACCCAATCCCCCAAGTGTTCTGGGAGTTCGAATCTGATAGCTTGGGGTGGGGGGAGGGTGGTGGAGGGGGAGCTCTTGCTCAATCTGGGCGTAAGGGCCCGAGTGCTGTAGTACCTCTTATCAGATGGCAGAAGGGAGGACAGTTTACTTGAAAGGTGTGTGGAGTCCTTCTCAATGTTTATTGTCTTTTGCCCGCATTGAGCATTGTAAATGTCCTTTGTGATAGAAAGAGAGCCCCCGATGATCTTTTCCACTGATTTCACTATCCTCTGCAGGGTCTTGCAGTCCAAGGAGGTACAGCTTCCAAACCAGGTGGTGATACTCCCAATGCATTCTACAGGATGCTCTGTAGAATGTAGTGCGAATAGAGCATGAGAGATGGACTTTCCTCAGCCTTCACAGGAAATAGAGGCGCTGCTAGGCTTTCTTGGCTATGGAGCTTGTGTCAAGGGACCAAGTGAGGCTCTCCGCCAAGTGTTCTCTAAGGAACTTTATTCTCTTGACTACTTCAACAGTGGAGCCATTGATGGTCAGCAGAGCATGGTTCCCCTGGACAAGATGCTGTACATAAGGCCACCGAACAAGATGGGTCCCATGATATTTTTAATGGAAGATATTAGAAGATTGGCTAACTGGCAGGAGGTAGATAAGAGGCCTTTTCTGGTATGCTGCTGGTGATCAGTGTTGTTCCATAAGGCTCTGTGCTGGTACTGCTTAATTTCATGTGGTATATCAATGATTTGGATGACTGAATGTATAGCTTTGTGGCCATGTTCATGGATTATAGAAAGATAGGAGCTGGTGATGTTGAGGAAGCACTGAATCTGTAGGATTGGACAGGATAGGTAATTGGGCATGAAGATAGAAGATGGAATGTAGTATAGAGAAGTGTATAATCATGCACTTTGGTAGAAGGAATAAAGATATAGACTTTTCTAAATGGACAATGAGTTTGATGCTCTTAGGGACTTGGGAGTGTTTGTGCAAGATTCCCTACTTGCACGTAGAGTTGGTGGTAAGGAAGGCAAATGCAATGGAGGCCCTCATTTCAAGAGGGATAGAATATAAAACTAGGGATGTAATGTAAGGCATCAGTCAATGTACTTAGAGTATTGTGAACAGTTTTGGGATCCTTTTCTAAGGAAGGATGTGTTGGAGAGGGTCCAAAAGAGGTTCTCAATGAAACCTACTTAAAAGCCTGGATAGAGTGTAAGTGGAAAGTGGGTGCAGTGGCACAGCCTCAGAATTTCTTTACTCAAAGTGGGGTGCATTTCATTGAATGCCAAGTCAGTGGGTATATTTAAAATTAAGGTAGATAGGTTCTTGATTAGGTGGGGAATCAAGGGTTTCAGGGAGAAAGAAGGAGAATGGGGTTGAAAAGAACTGTAAAATACCATGATGGAATGGCAGGATGGACTCGATGGGCTGACCTGATTTTGTTCCAATGTTTTATGGTCTTGTGCACTAATTCTTGCTTGTTGCAGTTGAACAGGTAGGTTATTGTAAGGAAAAAACTAAGTAAACTAATTGAATTTTAAAAAAAAATAAAGATTTAAGATAAATATTCACAGTAATCCTAATGCAAAAATAAAAGTACTTTCCATAGTGTAGACAGTCAGTGATTAGTGTACCAAGGGGAGATTCAAGAGTCTGATGGAAAGAAATTGCTTTTGAGCTTCAAAGTGCTAGTTTTCAGGCTTTTGTAATTTCTGCCCGAAGGTAGCAGCAAGGAGGGGTTGTGACCAGGGTGTTGGGAGTCCTTTGTGAAGTTAACTACCTTCTTCAGGCAGCACATTCCATGGATGTCTTCAATGGTTGGGAGATTGGAGCCTGTGTTGGACCTGCATAACTACCTTCTCTATTCTTGGACAGTCAATTTTCCAAACCAGCTGTGATGCAACCAATCAGTACATTTTCCAGTGCATCTGTAGAAGTTTGATAGCATATCTGATAACATGCCAGATCTCTTCAGGAAGTAGAGATGTTGGTGTACCTTCCTCACAATTACCTCAAGGTGCTAGTTCTAGGATAGGACTTCAGAAATATGCACTCACAGGAACTTGAAGGTTCTAACTCTCTCCACCTCCTTGCCATCAATACAGACAGGTGTGCGATTCCTTGGTCTTGTAACAACACTCATTTACCACAGCTTACAAACACTCACTCATTTCTTTCAGCACACCATGAAGTCGTCCTTCTTTTAGTCTTCACTAGACGCAACATTGCATTCTTCAACTTCCCAAACACACCCAGCTAAATTCCTCTGACCTCTTTGGCTCACTGCCACCTGGGTGATCCTGATGCCCTCACTCTCCTCCTCCTACATCTGAGATTCATCTCCTGTATACTGACACTTAACACACCCGTGCATGTGCGCTATTACTCATGTGCGTCATATTGCTTTCATCATCAGCGGTGGCTAGCACTGCTCCCGGCGAAGGTAAGTACATGACCATGATGGTCTCTCCTTCCCAAAATCAACAGTCTTCTCCTCAACAACAATTAAGCATGAAGAATAGTTTAATGTTGCTAGGTCAGGAAGGTGATTTGGACTTTTGACAGATGTATCATTTCCATCAGTGGAAAATTGTATTTGTTAGATTGCTCTGGGTTTGAAAGCATTAAGGGATTTTGTCCTTTAACAATCTTTGCCTTGCAGGTGTACAGATGAACAATGTAATCAAATGTTTACTACAAAAGACAATTTAAAAAGGCATGTCTCAAGAAAACATGAAAACATAGAAAAACTTTATTTGGTAATTAACCTTTTAACCTTAATCCTTACTTGAACTGTAAAATTGCCAACAGGTATATTTAAATAGAACACCTAAATATTCACATGCTAAAATGGCATATATGTCCTCTACTCTGAATTTGTTGGTAAGCAGTGATTTGTTGTTCTAAGCATAATAAATTTCTGGTCTTGAAGTTTCAGGATCAAGTTTTCCCAAAAGTTGAAAGTAGATTGAAATAGAAATGTTAACAATTACCCTGATCTTTTTCTGAAATTGTAGAAATTCTCTTAGTGTGTCTTTGAGTAGACATTTGGACAGGTACTGTATAGGAGGGCTATGAAGGGATGTAGACTGAGTGCAGGTCAGTGGGACTAGGCAGAATAATATTTTGGTCTAGAATCGAAGGGCTTATTTCTGTGCTGTGATGTTTTAGTAGGACTTTTTTTTAACTGAAATATGATTTGTTTTATTATCCAACAAGTATTGTTTTGATCCTTTCATCAATCCATATTTTATTTTGATACACAGTGTATTCAAATCTATCATAGAGCAAATCAGGATTCTCAAAAAGCAAAGATGGATCTTGTATTGGAACCTGGCTGCTAGCCTCCAAACTGTCAAGATCAGACTATATGTGCCAGGTTCAGGGCAAGTGGGCTTGCCTAACCATATTGAAATGTACTGAATACTTCATAAGCAGTGTACATTTTCTTGTAATGATGGTGGGAGTAGGAATATGCTTTGTGCCCTTATTGATATTCTCTGGATGATCACGGTTTTAGAGAAAGATCATGGGGCACAGATCAGGTTTGGATTGACTGATGGGTTTATATCCAGTTTTAATTTTATAGGCAAACGCAACTCTAGATTTATTTATGTGGGGTTTCGATTTTGTTTCGCATTAACTAACTTTTTCTTTTTTAAAAAAAATCTCCATTGTCATTTAAAATCCAAGCATACTAATAATGTCAAACATACAAATATCATATTACCATTCACTTTTCTTCAAGAATGTTTTTAGAACATCAGTCCCACTTATTTGTCCTTTGTGCTGGTTGGTGACTTGACAATGGTGACCTCTGAGATGGTGGAATGTGAATTGAATGTTCATGTTGGTATTATTACTGATTTCAATTGTGCATTGTAGAACTGAAATTTGATTTGATTTGACTGCTATTTCTAGTAATCAAAAAATATATGTTTTCCACGTTTTCCACAAATGCTATTAAAATAAAAAAACAAACAATCCGCAAATTCCTACTGAAAAGAAATGGAAAACTGAATTCCTAACTGATGAAAGGTAATTGGCTAGAAATTTGTTGGATAAATGCTTTATCTTGTCGGCGCATTTTGGTCTGTCTCTGAAATTTATTCCATAGAACTTGGAAGTTATTTTATTTAATATCTGATTTAGATCTTCACAAAAAGCAACATACCAAAAAATCCAGAGATCTTTCTTCTAAATAATATAAGTAAAGAATTAGGCCTCAAACTGGATGAGTGCAAAAAAGATTTATTTTGATAGCCTTAGCTGTAGCAAAAAAATGTATAATGTCAACTTGGAAATCAGAAGAGAGCCTGAGAATACAGCAATGGTACAAGGAAATGAATAAATGTATTCCATTGGAAAAAAATAACATATAATTTAAAAAATAAAGTCACATTAGTTGAACAAATTTGGGAACCGTACATGGAACACAACAGAGAGGGCTTGCCTCGGACCTCCACCCCCTAAAATGATAGAATGAGAAGACGAAATGAACTGATCCAGTGTGTAAAAGTAGATGACACAATTTTCTTGTTTATTTTCATTGTGTGATGACATTGTTTAATGGGTTTATTGCATTCTATATGTTGAACGTATAATGGGTTTGGAGGGGGGTGGGAAGGAGCGAGGGAAGGAAGGGGGGCAAAAAGTAGAGAAAATGACACTATATTCAAGAGGGAAATGTGTGTGTAATTGATTAATATGGTTCATAGTGTGAAAAATAAATATTTTAAAAAAAAAAAAAAAAAGAACTTGAAGTTGCAAACTCTGCTGGACAAACTTGGTGGAACAAGGAGCTTCTTTATAAAGTGGATAAGGTCGATCCTCTTTATGTTGGCTTGAAACGTCAGCCATTCTTTCTTTCCCACTGATAACTGCTTGAGCGCTGTTCCTCCAGCAGCTTGTGTTTAGCTTTCGATTCCAGCATCTGCAGTCTCCTGTGTATCTGAAGTTTAGTTGAATCTATTTTAAGTAAATGTGCTTTGTTCATCCATTCTTATTTTTTAATATAATTTTATATTTTTCACACTGTGAACCATATCAACTAAAATACATACAAACATTTCCCTCTTAAATAAACACAGTGGTATTTTCTCCCCTTTTTTTCCCCCTACCCTCCCTCCCCCCTTCCCACCACCTTCCAAAACCAATAAATATTCAACATATACAATACAATAAAACCATTAAACAATGTCATCACACAATGAAAAATAATCAAGAAAAATGTGTCATCTACTTTTACACACTGGATCAAGTCATTTTGTCTTATCATTTTAGGGAGTGGAGGTCCGAGACAAGCCCTCTCTGTTATGTTCCATGTACGGTTCCCAAATTTGTTCAAATAATGTGACTTTATTTTTTAAATTGTTATTTTTTCCAGTGGAATACATTTATTCATTTCAATGTTGACATTATACATTTTTTTGCTACAGCTAAGGCTATCATAATAAATCTTTTTTGTGCTTCATCCAATTTGAGGCCTAATTCTTATATTACTTAGATGAAAGATCTCTGGATTTTTTGGTATGTTTTTTTTTGTGATTTTATTTAATATCTGATTTAGATCTTCCCAAAACTTTTTCATTTTCTCACATGTCCAAATTGCATGTATTGTTCCCATTTCCTTCTTACAGCAAAAACGTCTATCTGATAATGTTGGATCCCATATGGTATGCAAACATTGTTCCATGAGTTATTCCATATTTGTACTTCAATTGTTCAAATGTTAATAAATTATTTCCCAAAAAAAACAATTTTCTATTCTTCTAATTCCTTTTCTCTCCCATTCTCTAAAGGAAAGGTTATCTATTGTAAAAGGGATTAGCTGATTTTGCATCAATAATAATTTTGGTATTTGGTAATTTGTTTTTTTTTCCTTTCTAATTGAATGATCTTCCATATATTGAGTAAATAATGCAATACTGGTGAGCTTTTATATCGTACCAGCTTTTCATCCCACTTATAAAGTATATGTTCTGGTATCTTCTCCCCTATTTTATCTAGTTCTATCTTAGTCCAATCTGGTGTTTCCCTTATCTGATTAAAATCTGATAAATACCTTAATTGTGCTGCTCTATAATAATTTTTAAAGTTTGGTAACTGCAAACCACCTTGGTTGTACCTCTCTGTTAATTTATCTAACGCTATCCTCGGTTTCCCCCCCCCCTCCATAAAAAAAATTCCTTATTATTCTCATTAGTTCCTTAAGGAATTTTTCTGTTAAGGGAATTGGTAACAATTGAAATAAGTATTGTATCCTTGGGAAGACAATCATTTTAATGCAATTTACCCTCCCTATTAACATTAGCATTAATTCTTTCCAATTCTAAGTCTTCCTGCAATTTCTTTATTAGTGGCTGATAATTTAATTTGTACAAGTGGCTTAAATTATTATCTAACCTAATACCTAGGTATCGGATTGCTTATGTTTGCCATTTAAATGGTGATTCTTTTTTAAATTCTGTGCAATCCGCATTACTCATTGGCATCACTTTTATTTGCGTTGATCTGGTACCCAGATTTTCTCCATACTCCTTCAATTTCTTATGTAATTCTTTTATTGATATTTCTAGAAAAGTGCAGAGAACAAAACAAAGGACTCTACATCACCTTTGTTGACCTCACCAAAGCCTTCGACACCGTGAGCAGGAAAGGGCTTTGGCAAATACTAGAGCGCATCGGATGTCCCCCAAAGTTCCTCAACATGATTATCCAACTGCACGAAAACCAACAAGGTCGGGTCAGATACAGCAATGAGCTCTCTGAACCCTTCTCCATTAACAATGGCGTGAAGCAAGGCTGTGTTCTCGCACCAACCCTCTTTTCAATCTTCTTCAGCATGATGCTGAACCAAACCATGAAAGACCCCAACAATGAAGACGCTGTTTACATCCGGTACCGCACGGATGGCAGTCTCTTCAATCTGAAGCGCCTGCAAGCTCACACCAAGACACAAGAGAAACTTGTCCGTGAACTACTCTTTGCAGATGATGCCGCTTTAGTTGCCCATTCAGAGCCAGCTCTTCAGCGCTTGACGTCCTGCTTTGCGGAAACTGCCAAAATGTTTGGCCTGGAAGTCAGCCTGAAGAAAACTGAGGTCCTCCATCAGCCAGCTCCCCACCATGACTACCAGCCCCCCCACATCTCCATCGGGCACACAAAACTCAAAACGGTCAACCAGTTTACCTATCTCGGCTGCACCATTTCATCAGATGCAAGGATCGACAATGAGATAGACAACAGACTCGCCAAGGCAAATAGCGCCTTTGGAAGACTACACAAAAGAGTCTGGAAAAACAACCAACTGAAAAACCTCACAAAGATAAGCGTATACAGAGCCGTTGTCATACCCACACTCCTGTTCGGCTCCGAATCATGGGTCCTCTACCGGCACCACCTACGGCTCCTAGAACGCTTCCACCAGCGTTGTCTCCGCTCCATCCTCAACATCCATTGGAGCGCTCACACCCCTAACGTCGAGGTACTCGAGATGGCAGAGGTCGACAGCATCGAGTCCACGCTGCTGAAGATCCAGCTGCGCTGGATGGGTCACGTCTCCAGAATGGAGGACCATCGCCTTCCCAAGATCGTATTATATGGCGAGCTCTCCACTGGCCACCGTGACAGAGGTGCACCAAAGAAAAGGTACAAGGACTGCCTAAAGAAATCTCTTGGTGCCTGCCACATTGACCACCGCCAGTGGGCTGATAACGCCTCAAACCGTGCATCTTGGCGCCTCACAGTTTGGCGGGCAGCAGCCTCCTTTGAAGAAGACCGCAGAGCCCACCTCACTGACAAAAGGCAAAGGAGGAAAAACCCAACACCCAACCCCAACCAACCAATTTTCCCTTGCAACCGCTGCAATCGTGTCTGCCTGTCCCGCATCGGACTGGTCAGCCACAAACGAGCCTGCAGCTGACGTGGACTTTTTACCCCCTCCATAAATCTTCGTCCGCGAAGCCAAGGCAAAGAAGAAGTATACTATGATGTCATCTGCAAATACGCTGATTTTATGCTCCTTCTCCTTTATTTTTATCCCTTTTATTTTATTTTCTGTTCTTATCAGTTCTGCCAATGGTTCTATTGCTAAAGCGAACAGTAAGGGAGATAATGGACATCCCTGCCTAGTTGACCTACTTAATTTAAATTGGTTCAATACATATCCATTTACCGTTACCTTCGCCAACATTTCATTATATAATGCTTTAATCCAAATAATATATTTTTCTGGTAGATTGAACCTCTGTAATACCTTGAATAAATAATTCCATTCTACTCTGTCAAAGGCTTTTTCTGCATCTAAAGCAACAGCATGGTTGGCATCTTATTTCCTTGAACTGCATGAATTAAATTAATAAATTTACAGACATTATCCACTGTTCATCTTTTAATAAATCCAGTTTGATCTTGTTTTACTATTTTTGGTACACAGTCGGCCAATCTGTGTGCTAATAATTTTGCTATTATCTTATAATCTGAGTTAAGTAGAGATATTGGTCTATATGATGCTGGTGTTAGTGGATCCTTCCCTGTCTTTGGTATTACTGTAATGCTGTCTTGCATGAATCTGGCAAGTTTTGTGTCCCTTCTAGCTGGTTCATTACTTCCAGGAGAAGAGGAATTAATAACTTTAAATGCTTTATAGAATTATATTGGGAATCCATTCTCTCCAGGCATTTAATTGTTCGGCAGCTTTTTTAATAGATTCTGTACATCCTCTGTTTCAAATGGTTTTATCAGTTTGTTTTGTTCCTCCTTGCAATTTTGGCAGTTCAATTTTAGCTAAAAACTTCTATTTTATCATCTTTCCCCTCATTCTCAGTTTGGTATAATTGTTCATAAAATTCCATGTTACATGTAATTTGTTTGTCCTTTTTCCTTGATGCCAATACAGTTCTTTTAGCTTGTTCTGTTTTAAGTTGCCAGGCTAATATTTTGTTTTTTCTCCCAATCCGTAGTACTTTTGCTTTATTTTCATTATGTTCTTCTCCACCTTATACGTTTGTAATGTTTCATATTTTGTTTTTGTCCGCCAATTCTCTTTTTGTTATATCATCTCTTGTTACTAGTTCCTTTTCTGTACTTACTATCTCCTTTACCAACTGTTCTATTTCCCGATTGTAGTCCTTTTTCATCTTAATTACATAACTTATTATCTGCCCTCTAATGAAAGCTTTCATTGCACCCCATAATATAAATTTGTCTTTCACTGATTCCGTGTTTATTTCAAAATATGTTTTAATTTGGCATTCAATAAACTCTCTAAATTCCTGCCTTTTAAGTAGCATGGAGTTTAACCTCCATCTATGTGTTCTTGGTGGGATGTCCTCCAGTTCTATTGCTAATAACAGGGGTGAATGTTCAGATAGCAATCTAGCTTTATATTCAGTTTTCCTAAATCTCCCTTGAATATGGGCCGACAACAAAAACATATCAATCCTTGAATATGTTTTATGCCTCCTCGAATAATGAGTATTCCTTCTCTTGGGTTTTGCCTCTCCATATATCCACAAGTTTCATTTCCTGCATTGATTTAACCATAAATTTGGCCGCTTTATTCTTTTTGCTACTCTTTTGTCCAGTTTTATCCAATATTGGATCCAAATTAAGGTTAAAATCCCCTCCTATCAATATATTCCCTTGCGTATCTGAAATCTTCAAAAAAATATCTTGGATAAACTTTTAATCCTCTTCATTAGGTGCATATATATTGAGCAACTTCTAAATTTCTGAATATATCTGACACTTTATCATTACATACCTCCCTGCTGGATCTATTATTTCTTCCTCTATTTTGATTGGTACATTTTTATCAATTAATATAGCTACATCTCTAGCTTTTGAATTGTATGATGCTGCCACTACGTGTCCTACCCAGTCTCTCTTTAATTTATTATGTTCCACTTCAGTTAGATGCGTTTCCTGCACAAATGCTATGTCTTTTTTTTTCTTTGCAGTAAATTTAATAGCCTCTTCTGTTTAATTTGGTTATGTATTCCATTATTATTTATAGTCCTATAATTCAACATGGCCATCTCATATCCTGTTTACACTTCATTTCTGCTTTTTCTGCTTCCTCACCACCATCATCCCCCTTTTCCCCATTTTCATCTGTTTTCCCTTTTTAAACTCAATGTATGACAACATATTTAAAACATAAAATACTCCAACTCCCACATCCAATATTACCTTAACTCCAAATTGCCCCCCCCCCAACTCCCTGAGTTGCCCCTTATCCCTTGCTGGGCAACCATAACTCCCCTCTCCATTTGGATTGTGAACCCGCTCACAAGCGTCAACTGATTTCGCAGTGACGGTTATTCTCTCCCACCCAACCCCCCCCCCACCCCCAGAAAAGGCTTCTTTTTACACATATAACAAAGTTCACCCTATTTTTTCCCCTTACTTCCTTTCTTCCCCTTCTCTTTCCCTTCTTTAGTTCTTACATGTACATTATTTTTACATCTTTATATACATTTTATCGCCATTCTTCATTCTTGTTACATCTCTTCATCTCTCCTTCTGTCCTGCAGGCGTTCTGCAAATTCTCATGCTTCCTCCGGATCTGAGAACAGTCTGTTTTGCTCCCCAGGGATAAATATTTTAAGCATAGCTGGATGTCTTAACATAAATTTATAACCTTTTTTTCCATAGGATCGATTTTGCTGTTTTAAACTCCTTCCTCTTCTTTAAGAGTTCAAAACTTGTGTCTGGGTAAAAAAATATTTTTTGACCCTTGTATTCCAATGGTTTATTGTCTTCTCTAATTTTATTCCTTGCCCGCTCCAGTATATCTTCTCTTGTTGTATATCTCAAAAATTTTACTAAAATGGATTTTGGTTTTTGATGTGTCTGTGGTTTCGGGGCTAGTGTTCTGTGTGCCCTTTCTATTTCCATTTCTTCCTCCATTTCTGTCATTCCCAGGACCCTTTGGATCCATTCTTTTATAAATTCCTTCATATCTGTGCTGCCTTCATTTTTTTTTAGGCCCACTATTTTTGTTTTGTTTTGCCTACTATAATTTTCCAACATATCCATCTTCTGAGCTAACAACTCTTGTGACGCTTTAACTTTTTAATCATTTGCTTCTAATTTTCTTAAGTCATTCACTTCCATTTCTATAGCTGTTTCTCGTTCTTCCACATTTTTAAATCTTTTCCCTATTTCTGTCATGACTAGTTCTAATCTTTGCATTTTATCTTCTGTTCTTTTCATTTTTCTTTTAATTGCACTAAATTCTAATGTCAACCATTTTTTAAATGCTCTCATTTGTTCTTGGAAAAAAAAACTTCTATATTCTGTCCATCTGTTTTATCTTCTATTTCTCTGTGCAGATCTTGGTGGTCTTCCTCTTCTGTATCTGTACCTGTGTTTGTGTCGTCGTCTTCTCCCTTGTATCAGTGTCTCTTCTGACTTTCCTGATGAGTTGGTTGTCTCACTTTGCTGGGCTTCTTCTTGCTTTGCTTCTTTCTGTTGGTCCTCTTCTTCTGGGCTACTCAACTGTTGGGCCTCCTGCTGCTGCTCTTCTTTCCTTTCACTCCTTTTCCTGTCACTTTCCTCTTCTTCCATCTGAGAACCCTGGTGTCGGG